>NC_058131.1:85062846-85112084 GCF_016433145.1 Gracilinanus agilis
TGTGAACTGATCCAGCCATTCTGGCTGGCAATTTGGAATCATGCTCAAAGGGCTATAAAAGAATGCCTGCCCTTTGACCCAGCCATACCATTGTTGGCTTTGTTCCCCAAAGAGATCATAGATAAACAGACTTGTATGAAAATATTCATAGCTGCGCTTTTTGTGGTGGCAACAAATTGGAAAAGGAGGGTATGTCCTTCAATTGGGGAATGGCTGAACAAACTGTGGTATATGCGGGTGATGGAATACTATTGTGCTAAAAGGAATAATAAACTGGAGAAGTTCCAGGCGAACTGGAGAGACCTCCGGGAACTGATGCAGAGCGAAAGGAGCAGAGCCAGAAGAACTCTATACACAGAGACTGACATTCTGTGGTAAAATCGAATGTAATGGACCTCTGAACCAGCAGCAATGCAATGACCCAGGACAATTCTGAGGGATTTATGGTAAAGATGCTGCCCACATTCAGAGGAGGGACTGCAGGAGAGGAAACATATAGGAAAAACAACTGCTTGAACGCATGGGTTGGGGTGGACATGATTGGGGATGTGGACTCGAAACTACCACACCAATGCAACTACCAACAATTTGGAAATTGGTCTTGATCAAGGACACATGACAAAACTAGTGGAAATGCGCATGGGTAGGGGGGATGCGGGGGGGGGGGGTTGAAGGGGAAAGGAGGAGCATGAATCATGTAACCATGTTAAAAATGAATATTAATAAATGTAAAAAAAATATATAAAAAAAAATTGCATTCTTCTAGAAATCATTTGCTTTATTATTGGCAATTCTATATTGACTATAACAGAGTAACCGAAATTTGAGATCAGGCTGATTTCTGGTTTTAAATGGATTTTACTTAAATGGACTATATATTAATATTTGAAGAATGCTTTACATAAAAAGCAGATTTTAAATAGGTGAATAATGTTTTAACAAATACCATTTTCATGCCTTTTCCCCAAAAATATCTATGAATGTGTCAATACAGAAGTAGTCCAAAACAACAAAAACTGATGATAGATTTTTTTTCTGCTCTAAGACTCTAAGCCCTTGCTACATTTTAAGAAAATGGCATTCCAGTACTTCATATGTCTGTATAATGCTTTATACAGCAATTTCAAAGATATTTTATTTGATCTTAACAAAGAAGGCAGAGAAATTATTATACTAAAAAGGATTCATTACCATGTTCTGATCTGAAAAATGGGAAGTAAACTCCATGGATTTGTGATTTAGCTGGGTAAAGAAGAGTAGTAGAAGACAGGGATAAGATGACTATAAGTAAAGCAAGCCTCAAAGACCAAGTTCTGGATTATAAGACTATAGTAAATATAATGAAACATATATTCTCTTTTTGTAGCTAAAGGCTACTGGTATAGGACATATACATACATGCACCCATACACTGTCAGATAAGATCACCATTTGTTTTGCTTTACTTTTTCTTTGTTAATAGGGAAGAGTTAAAAAAAATGGTAAAATTCTTATAACAAAAAGACTTTGAATCTCTCTTACCAGAATACTCTTTATATACTTCTAGTTAACTGGCACATAGGCAATTAATTTTGTGATCAACAGTTAAGTGGCTGAAATCAAGGAACTAATTATTTTAGCTCTAGAATTAAGGTCTTGTGATTTAATTTTATTTGTAAAGTTGAGGCTTTAATATTCTATTTCTTTAACTAGAACTGAAACCCACATTTTATTGTCTAGTTTTTACTTTATTACCCACCTTCCTTTGTTTACTCCAAGTGCTTCTTGCTATGCCAATCCATTCGTATATTCTTCTTTACCTTGAATTTATCCATCTTCCTTGTAAGTGGACTTCCGAATATTGACATTTAAATAGGCCATGCCAATGAAGTTTCAAAGGAAATTTTTAGTCAAATAGGTGGTGCCATACATAGAGCACTGGGCCTAGAATCAGAAGATTCATCTTCCTGAATTCAAATTTGGCCTGAGAAACTTAACAGCTATGAGATACTAGGTAAGTAACTTAACCTTGTTTGCCTCAATTTCCAAAATGTGCTGTAGATGGTAATGACAAACCACTCCAGTATCTTTAACAAGAAATTCAGAAATGGGGTTATTGTTGAACACAATTGAAAGGACTGAACAATGACAAAATCATGTTAAGATGTTTTATATTTAAGTAGAAATAGAAAACTTTCTTAAGAAAATTCTCAGTAGTATGAAAGCATCTGAGATTTCTGACCATATTAAAGAAATAATCAAGGTAACATTCATAGAATATTTAATATGTGCCAGGCAAATGCTAAGCGCTTTACAATTATTACAACCCCCAGAAAGTAGGTGTTATGATCATCCCCACCTTACAGATGAGAAAACTGTGGCAAACAGGATAAGTTAAGTCTAGAATCACACAGACAGAAAGTAGCTGAGGCCAGATTTGAATTCAGAGGGTCTAGGCTCAGCACTCTACCCAGTGTGTCACCTAGCTTCTTTAGAATGAAACTTTCTTCTTCCCTGGTTTTCCTGACAGTTAACCAGGATCTTCCTCTATCTAATCTTCATGTCCCCTCTTCCTCCACATGTGTGGGTACTTCCCAGATTTAAATTATAGGTTTTCTATTCTCTAACTATGCTCCTTATCTTCTTTGGAGATTTCATCAACTTTTACATCTTCAGTTATTATCACTATTGAGAATGATTCCCAAATCTTTAGGCAATCTCATGGCAGAGCTGGATTGTGGCTGGCTGCCTTCCAGAATAAGCTAGTAATAGCCAAGACAAGCATGATTTCAAGAGACCTTGAAAACAGTATACAGAGAAGAATGCCTAATTCCATTTAGCAAAGCTATAATGAATTTGTTATACCTGATTCAGAGAAGACAAGGAAGAAAATCCAGGGGAATGAGTTGATGGTGTCAGCACTTGTTTTGTGGGATCCTTAGATCAGCCCCCATTCCTTAAATAATGCCCCTTCTTCTTTAAATGTTGCCATTTCCTATGGATTTGCTTTGAACTGAGAATATATGTATTTGATACTCTTTCCTTTGAAGTATCATCAGTAGGGGACTAATGACTGGAGGGGTTGCTACAATAAAGATTTTTAGAAGGCAGTCATGGAATATATAAAGGATTTTAAATGAGGCAGGAACTACAAGTGAACTAAATGGTCAATAACTGCTAGATGAGGAAAAGCATAGATGATGCCGGGGGTGTAGCTTTACAGAAGTGTACGTTACATGGCTTCCTGAGGCATACCCCCACCCTATCCATTAAAATATACAAGGAATAGAGAATAGGAAGACAGGTATGCTACAAGGTTTCATGCAATTGTGTAGTTCCACACCGTTAATATAACAAGCTGGTATGGAAGAAACTAGCTTTCCACTGTCTGGACTTATGTTCCTAGTTGAGAAGAGGGATTAGTATGTATCAGAGCCTCCCAAAAAGGGGGGCAATGGTTTTCAAGGTCAAAGCAGTCCCTCACAAAAAAGATCAAACTGCCTGAAGAGCTACACAACTTAATTCAACATTTTGATCTTTGAGAAGGCAATTCTATAAAATGTCTTCTGGTCATTTTTTATCTGGATACCCAGTCCTTACTTCAAACTTGTACCTAAAGTAAAATGTCCTGTTTCCTCCAAAACTAGCTCCTCTTTATGACTTTCTTATATATGTTAATGTTACACTTCACAAATTTATTCAATTTAACACCTCAGTCATCTTTGACTCTTCCTTTTTGACTCAAATATCTGGTAAAGTTCCATTCTTCTATTACCTATCTTGTATTCATCCTTTCTTTTCCATTCCACTCCATGATTATTAGCTAGTTTAGTCCCTGGACTATCATAATAACCTACTACTCTTTTCCCAAGACCACAGTTAAATCTCTTTCTTAAAATGGAAAAGGGCGATATAGCTTCCTGTCCATATTTCCTACTTAGTCCCAAATGCCTATGTAAGAAAATAATTCTGACATAAGTTATTATCTACTCTGGGAAGGAAAAAGCCCATGGCCCCAAACTATTATTCTTCTAACATGAACTACTCTTTATTGTAACTAGATGGATGCATTTAGATAATTTTTCCCTCTCTCTCAGTTCCGGCTGCCACTGCAAAGGAAGAATGTGATAAACTAAAGAATCAGGCAACCAAAATAGTAAAGTTTTTTTTTTTTTTAAACCCTTGTACTTCGGTGTATTGTCTCATAGGTGGAAGATTGGTAAGGGTAGGCAATGGGGGTCAAGTGACTTGCCCAGGGTCACACAGCTGGGAAGTGGCTGAGGCCAGATTTGAACCTAGGACCTCCTGTCTCTAGGCCTGACTCTCACTCCACTGACCTACCCAGCTGCCCCAAAATAGTAAAGTTTTGACTTGCTGAAGTCACTGGAAATGTTGAATTGAGAGCAGAGGACTCGGGGAATACATGGGACCATGGATGTAGAACAGAATCTGGCCCAATCCCCTCTTTTCATGTATAAAAGAATAAAAGAAAAAGTATTAAGAACTTACTATGTGGCAAAGCACTAAGCTAAGTACTGGGGAAACACAGCCTCTGCTCTCTTGTCTCTCTGAGAATCTACTGCCACAGTGGGTCCATCTTTTGTTCTAAATTCCTTAATCTGCTTAGACTTTGATTCCTTTTTATAGCTCTAAGTCAGGTCCTCATTTCTTTTACATTTTCACTTAAGTCTCTGAATGTTCTTCTGAGCCATACTGTAATAGAAAAAACGTAACTTTTGGCTTAGGGCTACATGATAGAACACTGCTGCCACCTGGTGAAAGCATACCAAAATTACAGGGAAAGTAATAAACTCAAAGTCTAGGAAATCCAAAAGAAGTATTTATTGTAACTTTGGAGGGCTTAATATATTAAGCATTTGATATAATTATGGATAATTTTTGCTAATCAGTCATTTACATATTCCTTTACACTTTACAAAGTGGTTTTTATAAAAACTGTGAATAGTATAAGTATTAGCCCCATTTTTCAGCCCCATTTTCATACCACTTATGCAAGATAGGATTGTTAGCAAAATTACAAATAAGAACAAACACAGGAATGAATCTGCCATAGTAAAAATAGTTTAATTTTATAAATACACTTTTTCAGTGAAAATGTCTCAAAAAACAATTGCTAATAAATAGGAGTCAATTTCTAAAATCTAAAAATCATTTACATCAAAACCCCTTTGTTATTTAACAATAATGCAGATTATAGAGAACTTAGAAATTGGCAGACTCTCAAGTGGTAAATTCCACATACTGTATTTATGAATAAAATACAAAGAAGTAGCTTGACCTAAAATATCCAACTCTTCAAGGCTTGATTTTAGAGAATCCTATGTTTTATTATTAATGAAAAAGGCAACAGAAAGAAAATGGAAACATTTCTATAAGTACCACAATTCATCAATAACAGCAAAGCCAGTCCACAGAAAAGGAAAAAAATCTAGTAATATCTTATATGGCTTATAAAGTCTTTGAAACTAACCCAAAAGAGTGATGAGGTTGTTTTAATATTAAATCCCAGTTACAGCTAGAATTTATATGGCACATTAATGTTTGCACAGCCTTTTCTACATTATCTCACTTGACCCTTACAACAATCCCATGAGGCAGGTGCTATTATTTCCATTTAAAGATGAGGAAAATAAGCTCATAAGTGAAGGGCCTTGCTCAAGGTCACACAGCTACTAAGAGTCTGAAGCTGAATACAAACTCAGAATATTCTGACATCACTTCCAACAATTTATCCACTGTACTGCCACTCTGAAAACCTAAAGACTGAACAACTATTTTGGATAAACTGTAGTTATATAGAGCCAGTAACCATGACTCTTGGTCAGGGCTTATGATTTCAGTGATTAGGGAGATCTGGTGACTAAGTTCCCTATTGCTACTCAATGTATAATCTTAGAGAGCTGCCTGAGCCTCTAAACTAACAGTGAGAGTGCCTCACCTCCATTTAGTCAATCCCACAATAGATCAAAAGGACTTGGACCCAGATCTCCCTAATTCTGAGGAAAATTCTGCATCCATTATGCCATGCTGCAATGAGAAGCTCTATATTTAATGAATAAACCCTTTAATATTCAGTGACTTCATTACAAAGGGGGGAATAGAAAAGGAAGATGAAAAAGGCAAAAGCATTATTTGAAAAAGAAAATTATTTAAAAACCTGCTGCATATAACATTGCATGTTGTTCTCCAGATGTTTCTGTCATGCCAACTCTCCTTGACTCCGTTTGGGGTTTTCTTGGCAAAGATACTGCAATGATTTGCCACTTCTTTCTCTAGCTCATTTTATAGGTGTGGTAACTGAGGCATACAGGATTAAGTGACTTAACCCAGAATCACACAGCTAGCAAATGCCTGAGGTAGATTTGAATTCCCAATAAATATGCAAACAATTCCTTTTTTCACTAATCAAGCTGAGAGTCACTATGCATAGTAAGTACTTAATATACATAATGAAATTCATTTAATTTTTACAGAAACAACTATTTGCTGATGTGGAAATCATCTATGTATAGTCAAACCACTAACTTCTTAAAACTTCTTAATTTTTTAAAACAAAGTCAATATCAAATTGGTAAAATAACTATGACAAGAACTAAAGTCAATTCCAACTTGATCCATGTAATTAGCTACTGATGCCCACAAAATGGGAAATGAGTAAAAAGGAAGATATTTAATTAAAGAATCTCAACATTTCCTAAAGAAATTTAACTGTAAAAAAAAATCCATTATCACAATGAAGAGATTAATAGGCACTATTATTAGCCCCATTTTCCAGATGAGGAAACTGAAGCAGAGTTTAAGTAACTTAAGCTAGGAAGTATTTGAGGCCAAATCTGAACTACAGTCTTTCTAACTCTAGGTGGTGATCTATCCACTATACTACCTAGCTATCCTTACAAATTTAGAATATAAAATAATTTATAAAATTAGAAAAGAGGTTTAATAATACCATAAATTAGAGAAAATTAAAATCCATTTAATTTGTATATATATTTGTTTATTTTTATTTTATTTTATTTTATTTTTTTTAGTAATGTCCCAAAGCTTTATTTCATTTTAGGTAGCAGCAATTTTCAGATGATGTAGGACTTAAGTTTTGGAACTGGAGAATAATGTATTTTTAAAACTAATAAGAGGAATGTGATATCAGAAAACCCACTTAAAGGATGATTGTTCACTAACAGAAAAAAATTCTGTTTTAAATTACAACCTGGATAGTATAAACAGAAAATTTGAATTTTTGTATATTTCTTAATTTAATTATGGTCCAGAATTCCACCCATAACATGTACAAGGCTGAAAAGTCTATAGATACAATCTCAGCCTAGACAGAGAAATGAAAACCTGTGGGAACTTAGGCAGGGAGTTAGAGGAAGGAATATATCCAGAACTGAAGGAAAGGGGAATGGAATCTGATTTGGGTCAGTACTGTGTCTCAGAAGTTACTTGGGACAGGGTTAGGGTGCTGCAAAGTGAATTCTCCAACGAGGGGAAAAGCTAAGAGTTTTGAGGTCCAACCCTGGAAATAAAAAAACACCTTCACAAGGGATGGAGTCAGTAAACAATCATTTAATTTCAATCTCTCCCTATTTTTGACTCATTTTCTACTTCCCACAAACATGACTGTTTATCTCCCATTTTGAAAAAGCTTTCACTAGATCCTTTCATCCCTCTATCACCCTGTATTTCTTCTTCCCTTTGTGGATAAACTCCTCAAAAAGTCTGTCCACAATAGGTGCCTCCAATAGCTCCCTTCTTCCTCCTCCTCCTTCCTTCCTTCACTTCCCTCCCCTTCTTCTCTCCTCTCCAATCCTACCCCTAAACATTGTACAATTTAGCTTCCAAGCTTTTCATTCCACCAAAAACACTCTGTCCAAAGAGATCAATGATATCTTAGTTGCTAAATCAAAGAATGGCTTTTTCTTTATCTTCATTCTCCTTGGCCTCTCTGCAGCAGCCTCACACTCCTGATTGCCCTCTCATCCTTTATACTCTCTTTTTGGGACACCATTCTTTCCTGCATTTTCATTCTTCCTATATGACCTCTGCTCAGGATCCGTTGGTGGAATCTCTTCCAAATCAACCCTTTAACTGTAAAGTGTCTCTTGAGATTCTGTGCTAAACCCTCTTCTCTTCTCCCTCTATACTATTTCATTTGATGATCCCATCCGCTCCCATGCATTTAATTACCATCTTTATGCTGATGATTCTCAAATTACCTATTCTATCCTAAACTCTCTGCTGACAGTCAACCTCACATCTCTGGCTGTCTTTCAGACTTCTTGAATGAGATGTCTAATAAACACATAAAACTAAGTATGTCCAAAATAGAACGCTGTATCTTTCCCCCTAAACTCTCCTCCCCTTCTGCCTTCCCTAGTACTGTGGAAGGTAATGCCAACTTCCCATCCTCAGGCTCACAACCTAGGAGAATCTTCAACTCCTCACTCTTACCCCCATATCCGATCTCCCCCAAGACCTATTGGTTTCTCCTGTGCAGAATCTCTCTGATACTGCTACCATTCTGATACAAAGACTTTTTCATCTCACACCTGGATTGTTCCAATAGCTTACCCGTGAGTCTACCTGAATTGAATCTCTCCCCATCCCAATCCATCCTCTAAAGTAATTTTCCTAAAGACCAACAATGTCACCCCCACAATTCAATAAATTCCAGGGGTCTCCTTTCACCTCCGAAGTAAAATTAAAAATTAAAATTAAAAGCCTCTGCTTGATGTGTAAGACCTTCATAGCCTAGCCCTGTCCTACTAACTTTCTAGGTTTCTTACACCCTCACTGCCACATTATTTTCTACCCAATGACACTGGCTTCCTCACAGTTCCAAGAACAAGAGAATTCATCTCTCAGTTGAAGTCATTGTTTTTGGCTGTCCCCTATGTCTGTTTACTTACTTTCTTTAAGGCCCAACTAAAATTTTGTCTTCTGAAGGAAGCCAACCTAATCCTTCTTTAAATTAAAAAAAAAAAAAAGCAAGCAAACAAACAAACAAAACCCTTTTCCTTCTGTCTTAGAATTAATAATGTGTATTGGTTCCAAGGCAGAGGAGCAGTAAAGGTTAGGCAATGGGGATTAAGTGACTTGCCGGGGTCCAAGGGCAGATGTGAACCCAGGACCTCCTGTAACTAAGCTCTAATCCTGCCTTCCTTCTGTTAATTATTTCATTTTTTCCCCCTGAATATGGCTTGTATTTTTTGTTTGTTTGTATATGTCTCTCCCATTAGATTGTGAGACCTTTGGGGGCAGGGACCATCTTTTGCAGTTTCTGTATGCCCGGAGCTTAGCAGAGTAGGACTTGCACACTCTGTGTACTAAGAGTTTACTGACTGACTGAAAAGGAAAAAAATCTAAAAAAGAATTCAGGAGCAAGAAAATTCAGTCAAAAACCTAGAGATAAGAAGATAAATCAACCGAAAAAAATATAAAAATCAGATGGAAAGATGAATAAGAAGGCTTTAAAAGCCTGCAAGTATCTTTAAGTAAATATTACAAGTAAAAAGAAACCAAAATGATGAAACTCAGAACTCCATGGATTCCCAAGATAGCATGGAACCACAGCAGGGTGTTCCAGAATGGTTCAAAAGACAAATTATAACCTTGATAGAAGAATTTCAATGAGAACAAATTGCATAATTCATGGGCAACCCGGTAGAAATAATTAGCAGAATAGAAAAACCTAAATCCTTAGTGGGAAATAGAAGCAAGAGAGAAAAACAGATTGGGAATACAAATATGCTGAAGTGAAGGACAATCTTGAAGAAGATTGAAGAAGAAGAAGAGAAAAGAAGAACTAGTCAAAATACTTGAATACAACAATGAAAGACTAAATATAAGACAACTGCCTAAACTTTTGAATACAGCTAAGGAAGTCACAATCAGACTGCCAAAAGGTGCAGTGAATAGAGTGCAGAGCCTAGAGTCAACAAGTAAGATGAACCACTCCATAATTCCTGTGTGACTCCTGAGCAAGTCATTTAACCTCTGCCTTAATTTCTTCACCTGTAAAATGGAGGGAATGACAGCACCCATCTCAAGGGATGTTTTGAGGATCAAATGAGATATTTATAAAGCACACCATTCTATCTGACACATAGCTGCATTATAGAAATGCTTATTTCTTTCCCTTCAATAATCAAAAAAACATCTCCAGCAAACAAAACAAAACCTACTCAACAGTGCTTCAAACTCCAAGGCACACAGTGTTTAAATTTCAAAATTAAATTTACAAACAACAAATTCTAAAAGCCTCAAAGAGAAAGACCTTAAAATGTAAAGAAAAGCAAATTTGAATAACCCAAGGATTATTCTATGCCCACTAGAAATCACAGAAGAGAATGGAATAATGTATTTTGGAAGAAGAAAAAAAAAAAAAAAAGGAGCTGAGGATGCAACCCCAAATGACATACATCCTGCAAACCTGAATTGAATCAATGAAAAGAGATAAACCTTTATGGGAAGATTTTATGACAAATGAAAGAGAAAATGATCATGGGTAGGGTGGGAAGGACAATTAAGGATGTGAGGAAAATTCTTAAGATGGGACAATACTTCTGTCCTCATTACTTGTTTTAGGAACTGATCCTTCTAAGAATAAAGGACAAGACTAAAAAGAAGTGAGAGGACAAACTCTATAAGGCAATAATATGGAATTGCTTTAGATACATAAAATTTGTTATTTTGGAAGTTTTTGTTGCAAGAAGAACATAATAACACTAAAGAAGGAATAAATCTAAAAACCATGAAACAAAGTATAAAAGTTTATTACGGACTGAAGGGAAAGGTGATTAATGAAGGGGAACATGGTAAAGAAATCCTTTCTAGAAAAAGGCATAGAAAAGAGATGGAGAAGAGTGGAGGGATTTTGAATTAAGTACAACTGAGAGAGAAGAGGAGAAAGGAGGAAAGGACTATATAACTAAATTGAACAAAGAAAAAGAATCAATAAAAGAACTAAAACCTTAAAACTAGTTTGAGATGGAGTTGAAGGTGAGAAGAAGAGAATCTGGGAACAGGATTGTAGGTACAAAAGATTGTTTTAAAAGAAGTGGAACAATAACAAAAGAAAAGGTCATTAGAAAAAAAATTTTTGAGGCCAGCCGGTGGTTCAGTGGATTGAGTGCCAGGTCCTGGGTTTAAATCTGGTCTAAGACACCCCTAGTTGTGTGACTCTGTAAAAGATACTTAACTCCCACTGCCTAGGCCTTATTGCTCTTCTGCCTTGGAATCAATATACAATATTGATCCTAAGACCCGGAAGTTAAGGGTTTAAAAAAAAAAACAAATAAATATAATAATAAATTATTTTGGCAGAGCTATTAAAGGTATAACACGAAACCTTCAATTTTAAAAGAAATCCTACTATTTTTACATATACATATATACTTTAATGGATCACTGAACTCAATAATATGGATACCGAAACCTATGCACCCTTCATTCTGTGTAATTCTTGTCCAGGTTCTCACATAAATCCTCCAAAGAGGTTCTACCTAATGTACTGGATTTTAACATTCTGTAGATACTTTGGGCTATCTATATATCTGTTGTCCTTTACTTTCTTCATATGACCAATTAATTTCCTTTTCTTCTTTTTTCTTCTTTATAATTCTTTTTACGCTACTTCTTACATGCGAGTCATCACTGGCAATATACTAAAACCTACTATATTCAATATGATGATGATAATAATAACAACAAAACCAAAAAATCTTACAAACATGATGTCATTTTACTTTCACAAAAACCTTAGAAGCAGGTGCTACTTATTACCACCCCCATAGACCAGATGAAAAAAATGAAACTTCAATAGGTTAAGTGACTTGTCCAGTCACACTGTAAGTATTTAAGGATGGATTTGATGTTATTTCATAAAAAGAAAAAAAACAAGGGGTGGGGGCATTAACAATTACATTAAAATCTTTCTTTTTTTAAAACCCTTAAATTTCTGTGTATTGGCTCCTAGGTGGAAGAGTGGTAAGGGTGGGCAATGGCGGTCAAGTGACTTGCCCAGGGTCACACAGCTGGGAAGTGTCTGAGGCCGGATTTGAACCTAGGACCTCCCATCTCTAGGCCTGACTCTCAATCCACTGAGCTACCCAGCTGCCCCTACATTAAAATCTTAGTAAAATTATTGAACCACACATAAGGGTCTAGATGATTGAAAATAATCCTTTAATCATCATGCTCAGGCCAAAAAATTTTTATTAAGCCTCCTGATATCATAGTTAATTTGTCTTAATTCTTCTTACATAAACAACTTTCAGTTCAATTTAACAAATACCAAACCTCCAAGTCAAGTATTAAAAGTCTTTTAAACTTACCAAATAATCTATAGAACAGCTGCTTACCCTTCAACTCCCATCAAAACTAAAAACTGTATAGCCAATAAATTGATTATTATAATCAACAAATTTTGATAGTAAAAGATGTGAGAAGGCACTAGCATAGATGTTGAGCTTACTCTAGCTCCAGAAGGAGGGGAGGGAAAGGAAATCAGAACTTCCAGGAGGAAGTTTAATATAGGAAATTTTTAGTCAAGAAAAATTATGAATATAGGGAATAATACATAAAACTTAAAGATGAGAATGGATGAACTAAACTACCACCTATATGGCCAAGAACTAAAAAAAAAAAATAAAAAATAACTACCCAAACTCAGAAGCAAATACTGAGCACTCATTTGGGTAAAACAAGATAGGACATATGCCATACATATTTTTGGTGATGCACCTAATTTGGTTAGAGAATATTGGAAATAATGGAAAGCTCAGAACTAATTATATCACCCATCAGTATGGTGACTATTTCCCCACCCTCAACCCCACAGAAAAATTCCTTCAGCCCTGCCTTTTTTTCCTGGTTGAAGTTATTTATTTCAATACATTCTGTTCCCCAGAATTAATTAAGATACCTATTTTGTCACAGACAACTGTTATGATTAAAAATAATAAAGGCTGATATAATAATATAAATTAGTATTTTAATTAAAGCCATGGCCATGCTGGTAAAATCATTAGACCACACGCCGGTAAGAATTCAAACTGCCTCCGCCATTTTACCTTTTGTACCTTCCCGCGCCTGCTAGCTCAGAGAGGGCTTCCTTTCGGATTCTCCTCCCATTTAAACTGTCCTATGCGTAGTGACGCAGGCGTCCCCATGCCCAAAGAACCAGAACCGGAAACCCGTTGGACCACGGGAAATGTAGTTTGATAGTTCCCATGTGTCCATAGAAAATATATATATACTTTTAAATGGCATCTCCCAAATTCCAATTTTACACACATCTATGCAGTGAGACCCCCCAGGGCATCCAAATGAAGTGCACACTGGCACTGTTTCTCTTGTCCACTGATTGCTTCCAGTCCAGATGCTCAAATAGTCTCTTTTATCCACAAAGCAAACTCAAAACAGCTGTTTCAGGCACTCCAGGGCCTGTAGCCCCAACAGATGACAAACTGGTCCACTTGAAAAGCTGCTGCAGCCACTGCTGGGACTCCAGGCTTAGCTTCACCATGGTGACAGTGATGACAGTGCCCCGGCAAGCTCAGGCTCCCGGGGCCTCCTCTGCCCACCTCCACCATACACTGAGACAGGATTTGAACATGTCTTCCTGACTCCAAGTGCAGGGCCCTATCTACCATGTTCTTTAGCTATCATTTATCATTTATCATACCAGTAGGCAGCTCTATGGATCATAAGTCACTATTTCATTTCTCATTTGATACTGATATCAGAGAATTGCTGAGTAAGATTCTACTTGCATTTTCCCAAAGAACTTTGAATAATATGAACATCTTATGTACACAGGAGATACTTTTGCTGGAGAAGAATCAGAAAGACAGAATTCTGATTCAAATGCTTTTGTGGAATCTTGCATTATGATCTTACTTTGGCTACAACTTTAGTGCCTGTATTAACATGATCTCCTCCAGAAAAAATATTTGAAAAAGTCTATTTGTTCCTTTCTCCTATTTGTATCCACTACCTCAGTAAAACATTCATAAATAGAGGCAGCTAAGTGACTAGAGAGCCATACCTAAAGATGGAGAGGTCCTGGTTTCAAATCTGGCCTCAGAGACTTCCTGGTATGTGACCCTGGGCTTCTCACTTAACCCTACCTGCTTGGCCCTTAAAACTATTCTGCCCTAAAACTGATCATTAGTATCAATTCTATGTCAGAAGTTAAAGGCTTTTTAAAAAAAATATTCAGAAACAATTCTTAAATACTTAATGAAATGGCCAAGTAGATATAAAGGTTGGTAATGAATGTTATCTTGGTAACCCTTAAAAAAAACAATCCAATATCATCTCTGTCATTTCTCTCATTCCTTTAGAATCTTCTTAGAGACATATTTTGAAAATGGATCCTGAATGTCTTTAAATTTGTATTTTTGTCTGTAGGTTAAATGGAATATATAATCCTATTTTCTGCATTTTTGTATATAACTAACTGTCTGACATGGTTGCTTTTGATGAGCTAGATCTTGTTCTACTTGGTATTTCTATAAAATTCCCATTTTCTTTAAGGCTTGTAGAACTTTTCTAGAAAACAATTTTATCCTTTTATAATACTGAAAGTATAAGGGAGTTCTGAGGCCAAAAATCTGAAAACTGAAATAGTTTGAATTGACACAGTACAATCTAACAATGTATATAACAAACATTCCAACAAATAAATGCACACAAAGGATTAACATCTGATACATCTTCAGAGAAGAAATGGGATCCACACTAATGACACCATTCTTCCTCTTCTTCTTCTTTCTCTGCCTCCTTCTCCTCCTCCTCCTTCTATTCCTACTATTACTATGACTGGACACATGTCCACCACCATCCCCACCTTACCTAAAATAGCACCTACCATGTGCCAGGTACTCTATGTACTGTGCTAGCTAGTTGCTGATGAAGAAAAAAATATATCTTAAAGTAAAATCTACTTTGCTTCAATCCACCAAAAGGACGTAAGGAAGGCACTTAAGTAAAAATAGCATTGATCATCTTTTCTTTTTTCTCTTGGCAATCATTTGGCTAGCTCTCCTTTCCCCCCTCACCTCCAAACCATCCCCCATAGTCTGCAATCCTAGTGACAAATAAGTAGCCATCCAAAACAAATCTACAGGGATCCCTCACCTGTCACAGAAGTTACATTCCAGAGACCCCTATGATAGGTGAAAATCTGCATAGTAGTGGCATTATATTTATTTTATTATTTGTATATATTTTAAGGATTTATAAACCCTTCCCACTCTCCTATAAACCTTTTCCACACTTTTATTAACCTACAGTCACTGAGCCAATCAGTGCCCAGCATACAGAACACAATGCTGTGGTTGGTCGCCTTTTGTTCCATCAGCCAATATAGAAATGCCTATTTTGCACTTGGGCGGGTACAATCCCATGTTGACAAACTTGCACAAAAGTACTGTATTCGTCTGCAAAATCCCATGATATAGCGAAAACTCTGCGATACAGAATTAGATTTTTTTAAAGCCCGTGATACAGAGAAGCTGCGATCCATGATATAGTGATGGGTGACTGCATACATTTGCCAGGTGAAAAAAGGCATGTCTCATTTTGTCATTTTGCCTCATTCCTATGTCAGGAGGTGAGTAGCATGCTTCCACAATAGTCCTCAGAAGTTGTGGAAGGTCAGAATGATTAAGTCTTTCCAGTTGTCTTCCTGGTTCTAATCACTTCTCAGTTGATATACATCCAGGCAAGTTTTTCTGAAACCACCCCTTTCACAATTTCCCATGGCACAATAATATTTCATTATATTCATACCATAATATTTTTTTACCAATTTCCCGGTTCTCTCCTACAGCAAAAAGTGCAGCTATAAATATTTTTGTGCATTTGAATCTTTTCTTGTTCTTTAATCTCTCAGGAGTATCGATCTTCCTAGGAGTAGTATTGTTGGGTCAAAAGTATACATAACTTAGTGAATTTCCTGTGTGATTCAAAATTACTTTTGAGAATATACAGATTCACATCTCCAACAATGAGCCTATTTTCCCACAGCTTCACCAACAAATGTTACTTTTATTGCATTGATTTCTATTTAGTTCAATTTAATTTTAAAATTAAATGAATTAAATTTTGCAAATCTTGTACTTAAATGTTTACTCTTTTTGTTATTACTTCCCCTTAGAACAGAGGTCGAACATCAAGAAAAATACACCATTTCGTTTATCTCTTTTTTATCCCCAGCACTCAGTACAGTGGTTGGCACACAATAGGCACTTGACTGGCTGATTGGTCTATGCTAGAACACTTCCATGTTTTGCACTCCTGGGTCAGAATTTCTGGTTGGAACCCTCTTTCCTAGTGCCCATAGGCTCTGGTTATACCTCTTTCATAGAGATCCAGGCTGGCAATATGTTATCTACTAAGAGTTTCTTTTTTGGATTTCTTAATCATTTCTCAATTTGGTGTCCTATGGCTTAGCCTTTGATGGAGTAATTATAAGAGAGCTGGGATTTTCTGCTTCCTCTCACTCTATCTTGAGGACAGCCCTCCTGAATACCACTTCCAATAAGGTTTTATAGATAATGCTCTGACTTTGTCATGACAGAGATAGGTCATATAGATATATTTAAGACCTTGGCCCTAAATTGCTCATAACTTCTAGTGTTTGAACTGAGATACATCAGTTGAAATGTCCAGTTGTATAAAGTGTGTAGTGAGGCCATAAATCTAGTGTGCTAGCATGAAACTCAAACTCTTCAATAACCCTTAGGAATCCCTACCTTACCCCCAACTGTAGTTAGTAATAAAATTGGATTTCATCACCTATTTGACCCATCCCAAGAGTTCAATGACCAAGATGGCTCCCTCTCTCATATTCATCTATTCTGAAAGAAATTGCCAGCTTCCACATCTGTCTCTAATATACCACCTCTGATTGATATGTCACTTCCATCTCACATTTTGGAATGCTCTATTCCAGATGGGCAAGCTTTTTAAAGAGGGGGCCAAAGAAAGGAAGTGCTCATCTGTCAGTCTGTTTCTAAGGCAACTCTTTTAAAGTTTCATTGTATTGTATCCTATTCATTGTATTCATCAGATTAGGAATAATGTCACACTGCCAAATAGAACATTTGAAGGGCCACATCTGGCCCGTGGGTTGTAGTTTGCCCATCACTGCTTTATTCACATCTATTCAGGTGAAGTTACCATCCCACATATATCAAACCTAACTAGAAGTGAACTCTGAAATTGGACTTTCTGCGGGAATATCTCTACCTTCAGAAGAAGACTGGACAGTCTTACTTCCTACTGCAAAATTTTTATAACTCAGTCCAGGTATTTCACATATCCTTAACAGATCACAGGACCACAAACCTAGAATTAAATATTTGCCTGTTTACTATAGTTCCTGCCATCAATAACTACCAGGGTGACTTATATGATATGCCTTTCAAGCAACCAAAGTGGCATTCAAGTGGAAGCTGAATATTATTAGATTCTTACACAGCCCTTGGAAATACAAAAATAAGCTTGTGTATATACTTGCAACATTCGTGTTAACAAACCTTTAAAAAACCCAGGGGAAAAGGCAATGGACCAATGGATCCTTTGTCTATCAATCAGATGTTAATCACTTTCCTCATTCCCTATTTATCCTGTGAACCACTAATCTTTACTAAACAGTCTCACAATATCTACACCCAACATCATCACTGCTCCTGGATAAGAATACAAGATTGCACAATAACCAAAAAGTTCAGGCAAGTGCTCAGCTATTTTTAGTAACTAAAGAGAGGAGAAATACAGGTCTACAATGAAAATACAGAAACCAGTACACAATATATACAGTCTAGAACTGGTACCAGTTTCCAACCAACACTACTCCACAAGTCACAGTCTTTGAACTCAGGGAGCACTTTCTAGAGGTTTCCAATTTTATGGGAAAGGCTAGAGGTCAGTAACAGGAAATATACCTCAAGCTGGAGAAATATAAATATACTTTTGAGAAAAGCCTTAATTTCTGAAAAATATTTAGAATTCTGTCAAAAGTGCTGTCTTTCTATATTTTAGCTTCTTTGTTCCGTATGTTCTCTCAAACTCTGAATTTTCTCAGCTTTTAAACTCTCTTAACAAGGAAACTAGCTTTTTGAAAGCACCTGGACATATGACCATAGCCTGGCTTTTAGAAAATGCACAATTTTACATTTTTCATGTTCATATCCTTTGAATTAAAACCCACTCCCAAAGAGTACTAGATGTCTCCCCACCCACTCCACCACACTACCTCAATCCAATAGTATACTGCATGTCAAATTCATATCAGGGAGTCTAGGACAATGGTTTCCCTGTAAACCTCGCTGAAGCAGAAGGAAATGCAAATGTTGGCAGGTAGACAAATTTCACAAAGATAATCCATACTTAACAAGCTCAAGAAAAATGCTAAATTCCAAAATATAGAAAACTTTACCTGGTTCCAATTTTATTACTTTAATTGCTGCCAGTTCACCAGTGTTAACATTTCGAGCCTAAGAAAGAAGAAAATAAAAATTTTATTTAAAGGTCATATTGGGTTAACATTTGATTCTTCAACAATATGATCAATAAGTCATAGTATTTTAATTTACATTTTAAAATGCAATAGTAAAATTAGGGAATTTTTTGATGATTTAACTTATTCATGGTTTAAATCAGATGCTTTAGAATTAGGATAAAGCTAGTTTGGATTTTTTTTCAACTAAATGATTAAACACTAAGAGATCCCTAGGTCAAGGTGAGAAAGATTCCAGATATGTGAAAGTATTTATTAAAGTGCTTTTTCAGAATAACAAAAAAAGGGGGCAGCTGGGTAGCTCAGTGGATTGAGAGCCAGGCCTAGAGACGGGAGGTCCTAGGTTCAAATCTGGCCTCAGACACTTCCCAGCTGTTTGACCCTGGGCAAGTCACTTGACCCCCATTGCCTACACTTACCACTCTTCCACCAAGGAACTAATACACAGAAGTTAAGGGTTTAAAAATTAAAAAAAATAAAAATAAATAAAAAAATAAAAAAAAAGGAACAACAAACAAACAAACAAACAAATAAATAAATAAACAAAGTAGTATTTATTTTGATGGGAGAAAAAAACAAATTGTGGCATATTAATGTAATAAAATATTACTTTACTAGGGGAAATAGTAAACATGAAGAATTCCAAAAAACCTAGAAAGATAAATTGGTATCTACATGTAACAAGTATATTATAAAAGGATAAAAAGAAAATTACTCCAAAAAACATGATATATGAATGTAATATTAATATATCAGAAGATAAATATGAAGAGTATCTAGATGACAAGAATGGTACAAACTAAAATCAGTAGAACCAAGAGAAAAACATATACATGTCAAAGTAAATAGAAAAGCACAACTACAACAAAAGAAATTGAGTGCTGTGGAATTATAATGAGTAAGCCTGGAAAAGAGTTGAAAATATGCTCTTGCCTGTCTTCACTGAGAGGTGGATGGATTGATGTGGAATATGCATTTGGTCAGTATTTCAGGGTTTTTTGCTCAACTATTTTTTCCTCTTAATCTTTGTTATCAAAGGAATATTCACTAGGGAGGTTAGGTTGAAAGAATTATATCTGGAAATAACTATGATGTAAAAAACAAAAAAAAATCATTTTTTAAAAGAAAAAAAAGCCTAGAAGTAGCTAGCTATTGTATGACAAATAATCAGAACAGACACTTTGTACCTTTTAAATATATGTGATCTGGCAACTAACTACCTAGCAAAGTATCCTCAGAAGATAGTTTAAAGATATATTAAATACTATGTGTCTGCCAGGCACTGTGTTAAACACTAAGAATACCAAGAAAAGGTAAAAACTGATCCCTGTTCTTGAGAACTCACAACCTAATGGAGGCACAACCTGTGAAGAACTATGAATAAACAAGATATTTACATGATAAATTAGAGATAATCAACAGAATAGTATTGAAGGGGACCAGAAAAGGCTTCTGGTAGAAGATGAATGAAACCAGAGAAGTCAGAAGATAGAACAGAGGAAAGAAAAGAATGGACTTCAGTCACAGGAGATAACTAGTGAAAATTCTCAGTCAGAAGATAGAGTGTCTTGTTTGAAGAAAAGCAAGGAAGGCACAGTTACTAGACCTGAGTATGTAGAAATGAGTAAGGCTTCCTTCATAAAAAGTCTGGGTGGGTAGGAAGGGGCCAGATTATGAAGGGCTTTACAAGCCAAAGGCTTTTATATTTGATCCTGAAGGCAACAGGGAATTGGTGGAATTTATTCAATATTTGAATGACATTAGACCCATGTTCAGGAAGAACACATAGGTCTCAGGTTAAAAAACTCTGCCCTAGAAAAATGTGTTTAAAATCTGAATAAAGAATTTAAAAAGCATGATTTTATACTCAACCCTTCTTAAGGAAAGAGATCTTGCCACAATTTTTTTTTTTTGGTGGGATGCTGATTCAAGTGGTAATAGTATATGCAGGTAATAGTTTACCAAAAGAAAGATTCTATATACAAGGTTTTAGAGCTGAAGCATAACTGACCACAGGAGGGCACAATTTGCTAGTCACAAAAAAATGATATAAAATCTCATGTCCCAAATAGGTTTTGTCAGTATTGTAGCAATAGTTGATTTGCTAATAAAATCAGCTGATCTTTAACAATCACAGGTAAAATAAAGTTGTCAGCAGGTACAATTGCTTTACCAATATTTAATATATGCATTTTTATTAAATGCACATGCGATTTCATGTATAGCACGCTCCCAATGAGAAATTTCTTCTATGAATGTGATCCAAACATGCTCTGCAACTCAGTCTTGGTCTTCCAAACTCTGGGGCACTGTCTATCAGACTGTTTATCAGACTCACAAAATGTTAAGAGTTAAAAGAGAGCTAATTATCCTTTAGGCTAAGCCTATTACTATAAGAAGCCATATGCCTTGCCCAAAGTCTCATTCTCACTAAAGAGTAGAATCTGTCTACTATTTCATGGTCTATTTGACCTCGTTAAGTCTCTTAACCTCCTTGGGCTGCATTTTTCTCATCTCCAAAATTAGGAGGGTTAGAATACAGGGTTTCCGGGGTGCCTTCTAGCTCTATAAATTATAAGAATCTCCTTGGATTTTAAACTAGAGTTCAAAGCTTTAAAGTAGTGAGATTTCTATCATAACACATCTCCTACTTGTAAAGAAAATTATTTAAAAGATCTTTCAGTCTGAAATTTGTCAGTAAGCCTCAATTTCCTTTAGTATAACGCAAAAGGAGTGAATTTCAAAAAAATCAATTCTTTAGCATCAACTAAAAAGCATTCAACTAAAAAAAAATTTTTTTTTTTTTGCCTTTTCAACTCTGAAATATTTTCTGGCATATGACTTAGCTGGCAGGACATTAGCTAATCACTAAGAAAAATGTTTCAAACTATTCTTCAATATGTTTTATAAGAAAACTCTGATATGTATAGCTTCATTTTTGAATAAACAAGTCAACAAGTAAACTTCAACTTCTGAATCTTAACCATAAAAATTTATTTTTAATCATTATTATCATATTCATCATTATGACTAGAAACTTTGGTGTTTTGTCTAAAAATTATATTCTACAAGACTCTGAATTGACTCAGTAGTCAAAGATTCATAAAGAGAAATAATACAAATAATATAATTTAAAATTCTGAAGTTGAATTATTCTCTCATGGAGCTTCATAATTATTCTTAAAAATGCAAACTAGGCATATGGCACATAACTATAAAATATTGCTTTGTAGAGAACTAAACATCTGTAGGGTCCTAGCAATGCCTTACAAGTAAAACAAACTAAAATTTGGGGTTGATTGTCTTCTAAATAACTAGGCAAAAGGTAAAGTCCATAAGATGATGGTTCCATCTTTCCAAATCTCTCATTACCTAATCCCATTAATCTATTTCTAAGATAGGAAGAGAGATAAAAAGGGAATAAATTATTTCTATCCCACTTTATATCATTCTTAGGAGAAGGAATAGTGCATACATAACCAGTATACAACAACTGTACACATTTATTAGATTTCAAAAAATGATATGATGTGATATATTTGAGTGAGTCTGGTGAGAGCCTGGAGATTCAGGTCTGGCCTTAGTTTAGATCAGTGATGATGAACCTATGGCACGGATACCAGATATGGCACACAGAGCCCTCTGTGGGCATTTGGCCACTCTCCCTCCCCACCCCCAAACCCCAGAGTTCATTACAAGAAAGGCAGAGGGAGTGGGGCGGAGCTGCTCCCCTCGCCTTCTCCACTGTGTCTGATGATATTGTTCACATCACCCCTCCCTCTGCCCAACAGCCCAATGGGAGTGCTTTCTCCCACCCCTGTGTGGGGTAAGGGAGGGGGTAAGCAGGTGGTAGCCCAGGGCACTTGGACTGGGGGGGGGGGGGTGAGGAGGGCACTGTTACTGGTTTAGATGATCTCCCAAAGGCAGATAGCTCCAGGGCTGCTTCAGGATTTTTAATCTGGTCATCTTCTTTGGAAGCCATACAAATTGGGGTTATTATCTCCTGAGTTGATTTCATACTGGAAACAATATTTGTTGACCCCACAGATGGAAAATTTTAACTTTCCATCAATGTAGATAATTCTCTTCCCTGTGGGACTCCTCCTGTATGAATTCTCCCAGAAGGTGTATGAAACATGCTTCAAGTCTACCAGATTTCTTGATATTACATGAATACCAAATAAGCACACAGGTTGCCTAAGAATTCTCTCTAACCACAAGACTCACCCAACTTTTCCAGTCACATTTCTCTGTGGAGAGACAAAAGTTCACTGGAATAGGGGCAGCTGGGTAGCTCAGTGGATTGAGAGTCAGGCCTAGAGACAGGAGGTCCTAGGTTCAAATCCGGCCTCAGCCACTTCCCAGCTGTGTGACCCTGGGCAAGTCACTTGACCCCCATTGCCCACCCTTACCACTCTTCCACCTATGAGACAATACACTGAAGTTAAGGGTTTAAAAAAAAAAAAGTTCACTGGAATAGACATGGTAAAAGAAATTCTCTCCTACCTATGTGATCCTGGGCAAGTCACAACCCTCACTGCCTAGCCCTTAACACTCTTCTGCATTGGTAAGGTCTAAAAAATAAATAAATAAATAAATTCTCTATCCTCTAGGAATTTACAACGATTATAAAAGGAAGTAAACAGTGGAAAGAACCTTAGATATCTAATGGCATTCCCTCATTCTGCAGATGAGGAATCTGAAAGATCCCAAAAGAAAGACAAGAAAAGTAAATAACAATACAGGGTGATGATATATTATGGTTAGTAGACATGACCTGAATTAAAATTTAGCAAAGACAAAGGAGAGATCAGATAGGCAGAAGAATCATGGGAGAACAATGTTAAGAAAACCTAAAGAGGAGTAACTATCTGGAAGAGTACGATCGACAAAGTCAAAGGCTCTAGAGAGGTCACAAAGAATAAAGACTGTGAAAAGGTCTTATATTTGACAATTAAAGGATCACTGGTAACAGAAAAAGGGACATCCCTTGGAGAAAGTTTTCCCAAGAAGTTGAGCCAGGAAGGAGAGGATATCTCTGGTACCTGAGAGGAGAGTCAGATAAACTGAGGGTTTTTAAAGCTGGAGGAAGACATAGGCAAGTTTGTAGACATCAAGGAAGCCGCCAGATAAAGGGAGACACTGATGTTAGTAGAATAAGGATAATGGAGAAGGCAATTTATTGGAGAAGATGAAGTGGGATCACTTGTGCACATAGACAGTTTATCTTGGTAAGGAGAAGAGCAATTTCTTCTTGTATACAGGGGTGAGAGAGAAGATATCCAAATGATGTGAAATGAATAAGAGCATTTAGCAATGATCTCATTTTTTTTCAGTGAAATATGAGGCAAGGTTCTCAACTGAGAGGTTGGGCACAAGAGATGCCACAGAATAGCTATTGCAGTGGGGATAAAATTTATTTGGGGTGGAGGGAGGGGGGTAAAAGGACTGTCTTGCAACTGTGAGGGCCCATATCAAAATATGTAATATAAATAAATTTGTAGTGGACCTAATCAGCATGGCTTCATGATATTCTCAAGCTCCATTCAGTAGGAGAGAGGAATAGAACAAGGCTGAGTGAGCAAATGGTGAGAAGATTAAGATAAATTCTGTATCATTTTCTTTTTGATTCTTTTACAAGTAATTTGTCCTGTAATCGATCTTGTCCTATAACTACTTTTGTTCTGTAATTGCTCACATCACGACTCTTTGTTTCTAAATTTGGTTCAGATTCAGCTGGCCTGTAGTGTGTTAAGTTTAAAAATTCAGCTCTGCTGCTAATCATTGGCCTATGCTCACCTCATGGAATTTAACCGACCTTGGGGAATGCATATGAACTCTAGGGAATTGGGCTTAATATTTTTATGCTATCCTTCAATGATGTCTGGTTTGCTTTCCAAGTGTCTAACCAACTATCTTATACCTAGTCTTAGAAAATAAGCACTTCTGAGTCTCATGACAGAAGAAAGGGAATTGTTGCAAGCCCCAATTACCAAACTTCCACAGTGCCTTCAGTTCTGTAACCAATCATGTTGCCCTCACTGCTTATGTCATTTATTCTGTTCTAATCAAGATCTCTCACAAAAATGGAGGCAAACCACTGACCCATTTGTTTAGAGACAGCATGCCCCTGCTAATAAATGTTACCTACCTCAGAGAATTGCCTCAGTTTATCCTTTTGTTAAATTCCATTCACTATATGAGAATAAGCTTGTTGGAGCTTACCAAAGAAAAAGAGGAAATGGGGGAAAGGAGATTTGAATATCTAACAGCAGTTTTCAAATTTTTTGGTCTTAGGATCCTTTATGTTCTAAATTATTGAAGGCCCTCCAAAGATCTTTTATTTATGTGGGTAATATCTATCAATATCATATTAGAAGTTGAAGCATGGTATCATTACAAATCTTTACCCTCTAGACTCCTGTAAGAAAGTCTCAGGAGTCCTCAACCCCACACTTCTGAGAACTACTAGTATAAAAATTAGTATTGGGTGGAACTTGTTCACCAAAGGGTAAAAATGGAGGAGGGAGGAGAATACAAGCACTCTAGGGGCAATGTTCTGGGAAAGAACTGAAGGGCAAAGAGATGGTAGATCATAGTAAAGAATAAGAATACGTATAGGAAGAGTCAGTCTAATGCAGAAAGAATGACAGCATATTATGATCAGATAAAGGAAATTTAAAGGTCATAAACACAGAAGCACAATATGTGTGGGTCATAGTAAAATCAAGGGTCTGAACATTTTTGCATAGCTAAGGTAGAATAAAGGAGTAAGTCACAGGAAAAAAGTAAAGTGTAGAACTGGGAAGTTAGGGAGTTTGAGGGAGTATTAACTAAAGTCCCTAGTAAGGGGTAAAATTTGGGGAGGAATTAGAGGCTACAAGCTAACCAATGAATGGAGGAAGGAAAGTGTCATGGTAGTTTGTAGATAAAAGCTACCAGAATCTCCATAGATTTAAGTTAGTGCATACTAAGTTAAGATGTGTGTATGGTTTCTGCCAGCCATTCCTTTTCTCCTAAAATTTATATTTAAATTATCAAAAGTAGTATAACTTTCTTTAGCCTTTAAAATTTACAGTGCTGAACAATCTATAGTCAGAGACATATACAAGTTCAAAGATCTACCGAAATATCAAGTAAAGTATCCTTATTGTTTTAAATTATACTTTATTTCCTTTCCATTAGCCAAAAAAACCAGTAGCTAGGTAGCACAGTGGAGGGAGCAGTGGGCCTGAAAAATTGGGAAAGCTTATCTTCCTGAGTTCAAATCTAATCTCAGGCACTTGGTAGTTGTAAGATATTACTCCTAATGATAGGGTCCCTCATATTAGAATATAAACAATTTTTCTTATTCATTTCTTTATGAATATATTTGTTTACCTTTTTCTATTTCTCTTGAGTCCTATGTTTGTAGTTCAAAGTTTCTACACAGTTTTGATCTTTCCATCAAAAATGTTAGAAATCCTCTATTTCATTAACAATCCATTTTTACCCCTGGAAGATTATAATCAGTTTTGCTGGGTAGATTACTCTTGGTTATAAATTATATATCCTTTGCCTTCTGGTAAGCTTTCCAGTCCTTCATGGTGATAGCTACTAAATCATGTGGCTCATCAGTACTTGAATTTCTTTCTTTCTGGTTGCTTGCATAATTTTTCCTTTGACCTGGAAGCCCTAAATTTTGGCAATAATGTTCCTAGGAGTTTAAAACTTTTTCCTAGTGAAGTGACTGATGAATTTTTCTATCTTCACTTTTCCCCCTGGTTTTTGAGAGATCAGAGCAGTTTTCTAAATTTCTTGAAATAAGGTGTCTAGGCTCTTTTTATGACTGTGGTGCTGAGGTAGTCCAATGATTCTTAAAAGTTTTTTTATTCAATCTCTTTCCAAGGCAGTTGTTTTTACAATGTCATGTCTTACAGTTTATTTTCTCCGAGTCTTTTGACTTTTGTTTTAATAGTTCTTATTTTCTTATGCAGTTAATAGAGCTTCTACTTGTTTCATTCTAATTCTCAGGGGCTTTGTTACTTGGGTAGGTTTTAAATATAAAGTGCCAATCAATTCTATTTCCAATTCTTTTTTCCACAGCTCTCATTTATTTCCAATTTTTTTCCTCTAGTGACCTTATTTAATTTTTAAAAACCTTTTTTGTCTTTTCAAGACTACTTGTGTATTTAGTGTTCATCACACCTCAACAGTATTTTATGGTAGAATTCCTTTTTTTGTTTGCTTATTCTTCCAATCCGCTTCTTGATTATGGAATTTTTCTTAGGCATACTGCCTAAGACAACAATATCTGAGCTGTTCCTGTTGCTGGTTTCTTGGGATACTGAGTGTCACATTCCAGAATCTTAGGGATGGCTTAGGCATGGAAAATTGCAAGACTTTTGTGCTCCTAAAGATCCAGGACAAAAATCTAATATTGCTACCTCTCTTGTTTGAGCTTACTTGGGTCTGGGTCTGAACAGGCCTCTGAACTTCCTCTGAAGTTCAACACACTGTTGTTGAACTCAGTCACTATAATACAGGTAGAAAGCTCTACTCATTTAGAATCACCAGGTGCTCATGTTTACTGTTCCCTAAATTCCTTTGCATTTCTATTTCTAACTATACCTTCTGGTATCCATTGTTTTTACCTCTGTTTTGCTTTGGTCTCCCCTTTTTCACAAACCTCCACCCACCACTTCCAAGGCTGTCAATATTGACTTTCATATGGTTCAATGGCCCTTTTCATCACTGATTTATCAGAATATTCCTTTTCTTCTGGTTGGAGAAGCAATCAAACTCAAAGAATATCAGATGTAATCTTTGGTTCTTGGGAGTCTTTTTAATTTCCTCTTTACAAAGGAAGGGAACGGAAAGGAAGGGCAACTAAGAAACAGAGAAGAAAATATTAGACTATAAGCTCTGAGAGAGCAGTTTTGTCAGATTTTGTCTTATCTAGCCCAGAACCTATTGCTAATGTACTGCAAAGAGTAAGCAATTTCATGTTTTTTAAGTTAATGATGCTATCATATAGTTGAGCAAGCCAATCCTTTTTAATTCTCAGTCATCTCTAAAGGAAGTGTGGCAGTAAGGCATAACCAAAGAAAAGCTCCTGCCTTAGGGTTATTTAAGAGGAGGAGGTGAGGACAAAGGGACAAGAAAAAGAGTTTTTAAAGGGTAGATTCAAGTGCTAATGGTTTAAATAGCCTTTTATACAGAATTTTTGTATAAAATATAGTGGCAAACTAAACGAATTAAGCCATAATTCAGTAGATAACCTAAGTGGCACAATATTACATAAACAAGGATGAGAACAGAACATTGTATTTTTATGAGATTTAGTCCATTTTTTCCTATTGAAAATGAGTGGATAAGAATTAAGGTTTTGTAAACTGGAAAGAGAACATGGAAAACTGCATACTGAGAGTGAATATGAGGAAATGTTGATGGATCTCTACAATAACATCATATATAGGTACCAAATGACAATTACTCAAATTCTTTATGTACTCAATCATCTACAACTCTTTGGCTATCATAATACACTATGCACAGTTAATTCAAGGACCTAACATGTTTTATTATAAATTATTGTTCAATGAAATGATGAGGTGGTATCTATGATTCAATAACAAAACATTAACATAATAATATGGTGTTTTAAAGTTTACAAAGTTTTACAAATATCTCATTTGATCCTCATAATATCTGTGGAAATAGGTACTATTATAATGCTATTTTGCAGATGAGGAAACTGAGGCAGGCAGAAGTTAGGTAATTCACCCATGTCATAGTGAATAAGTCTCTGAGTCTGGATTTGCACTTGGATCTTCCTGATTCCAATTCTAATGCTCTATCTACAACAGCTGAGTGAGCCATATGTCTTTTCTCCTAGTTTTCTTAGTTATTGCAAATTAAGTTCTGATGACTTTGAAAGTATGATGATTAAAAAAAACAACCTTAGCATACTGTATTAAAGACTTTTATCATCATTTCAGAGAACTCATTTCAAAATAGTTTATCCCCTAAAAGTTTTATACCTATAATAAAAAGTATTTGTTTTGGTGATACCTTTTTGATTCTTCCAAACATTTGCAGATCAATCAAAGGTCTGCAAGTTTAAGTAGAATAGTTATATATATATATATATATATATACATATATATATTGATATCTTTTTGTCAAATGATATCTTTTCCAATGCAGAGAGGAGAAAAGGAAGGGAGAAAGTTACCTGGGAATTTTAAAGTTAACAGACAAATGAAGAAATAAATTTAAAATTAAAGAAACAAATATTTCTAGTTTATGAGTAAGATTTTTTGGCATTCAATCAACTTTCCTGATCATTCCAGAGACAACATGTGGGGACATCTTTACTCTATCCAAAAATTCACAGTATCAGGGGACCTAGGAGATCATTGGATCATAGATTTTAAAAGGGACCTTAGAAACCATCTACTCCAACTCCCTCATCCTATTGATGAGGAAACTGAGGCTCAGAGATTGAACTATTTGATGAAGGCCCTACAAGGTGAGAAGTAGAGCTAGGAATAGGAATCTAGGTCCTCTGACTCTCAAATCCATAACACTTTTCCCTGGACCATACAGATCAGACACTCAAAGAAGATAATGCTAGTTTGGCAAAATGCCCAATTCTTCCTCAGTGCAGACAGCAGGAAAAGTTCTGGAGCTGCTGCTGGTTTTTCTGTTTTGTTTTGTTTCAGAATCTTTTGAAATTTTTTATGTGTAGCAGACAGAACCTCCTACTTTCTAGCAGGAAAACTATTTAAAAAAACATTTCATAGTAATTCAATTCAATAAACATTTATTAAGCCCCCACAGGGTGAAGACCACTGTGCTAGGCACCACAGAACTTTGTAGGAGGCAGTACAAACAGACAACTAGATTATAAAATATTTCATGAGAATGCATGCATTAGGAAAGTGGAAAGTGCTGTGTGTGGTCTGAAAAAGGGCTTTTTCCAGAATTCAATTGAATTCCATAAGTTTTATAAAGTACCTGTGGTAGTTGCTGGGTCAGAGAGGGCTTCATAAAGAATGCAGATATTTAGGATAAGCTTTAAGAATCAGTAGAAATTTAATAAGTAAATAGAAGTAGTTGAGATATGCACCTGCAGGTAAATGGTACAGTTGATGGAACACCTGGCCTGGGATCAGGAAGACCTAAGTTCAATGTGACTTCAGACATTTACTAGCTCGGTGACCCTAGGCAAGTCACTTAACCTGCTTTGCCTCAGTTTCCTCATCTATAAAATGAGTTGGAGAAGGCTACCTCTCCGGTAGCTTTGCCAAGAAAACTCCAAATGGGGTCAGGAAGGATTGGATACTCCTGAAATTACTAAATAGTGATGAGATATATCAAACATAGGGAACAGGATAAGCAGAGTCATGGAGGTAGAAGAAAGGAGACTGGTGCATATAGCAGGTGGCCAGAGCAGTAATAGGAGACAAAACTGGAAATGCAGGATAGCAACAGCTTGCAGAGGGCCTTGAATGGTAGGGAGAAGAGGCTGACATCACAGTAGACAATAAGGCACCACAAAAGATCTTTTTTAGTTGAGTAACATGATGATAATATCATGGGATCATAGTTTTAAAGCTAGAAAGGAACCTAAAATCATCTAATCCAACCCTTCATTTTACAAATGAGCAAACTGGAGGCCCAAAGAATTTAAATAACTTACTCAAGATCACACAGTGAGTGGCAGAGATGCATCAATGCAGATGTAACAGTGACCACCCTTGGCCACACAGCCTAAAGGCCATGTGTGTTAGTTACATTTCCCCCCTCCTTCCCCCTGGGGTTTCTGATACCCTTAAGGAGGGTTGAAGTGTCCTTGCCATTGGCTTGAGCCTCCACCAATTGTATTTCCTCCTGTACTCCAGCATCCCCCTGTGCCCCAGATCTATTTAAACACTGAACAGTTGGAATTAAACAATTCCTTAACAAAGGAATGTTTACTTCAAAGGTATAGCAAGAACAAACATAGAAACATTGCTCCCCTCCCAACACCTTGGAGGCATAATCTGCCCTCTTGTTCAGTCCCGTCTGACTCTTCATGATCCCATTTGGAATTTTCTTGGCAAAGATATTCGGGAGGTTTCCCACTTCCTTCTCTAGCTCATTTTACAGATGGGGAACTGAGGTAAACAGGGTTAAATGATTTGTCCAGGGTCACACAGCTAGAAAGTGTCTGAGGATGGATGTGACCTCTGGAAGATGAGTCTTCCTGACTCCATAGGGCTGACACTCTATCTGCTGTGCCACCTAGCTGCCCAATCTGCCCTCTTACATGACCTCAGTCTCTGGAAAGAGCTGGAGAGAGGGATTAGGGTCACTGATTAACTCAGTCCTTATGGTTCTACCTAGTGCCAAGTCCCCAGACCTTTTGGCTCAATTCCTGGCATCATGAACACCTAAAAAGGACAAATCAATTGCCTCATAACCCAAGCCCATTTCTTGGGACCACAAGGCCTAGAAAAGGGAGAGAAGTCTTTTCCCACACACACAACTTGGGTAGTTGAACCTATTTTTTGGATGAACAGGACCTTTACTCACCCACCAGACACTACCTGAAAGAACAAGAAACCAACCCAGTATAGTAATTTTTTAAAGATGTGACCCATTCCAGATGGTTAACATTGTTGGTCCTTCCTTTTCTAAGAGGAACAGTGGCATCATGGGGTGATATCTTGACGTGTATGAATTGGATTAAAATGAGGCAGAGTTCTACAAAGACATCAGCCTCACTCTTTCTTCCAAAGTCATCCCAGTCCAGTGGCCAGACAAAAGTGAGGACTATTGGTGATAGCCTGAGATGTAGTGGATGACCATGACATTGTTGAGGTTTGACCAAACTCCAAGTGCTCCACATCACCTGTTTCAGCTACCTTCATGACAATTGGAACAAATTGTTTTCACCTGCCCACTCTGCCAGGGGAAGTTTCACATGCCTAGAGTAGATACCTCCCTAACTAACTAGGCTTAGAGTCAGGAAGACTTGAGTTCAAATCTGGATTTAGACATTTACTAGCTGCATGAGCCTAAGCATGTCACTTAACCTTGTTTGCCTTGGTATCTCATCTGTAAAATAAGCTGGAGAAGGAAATCACTCCAATATCTTTGCCAAGAAAACCCCAAATAAGGTCACCACGCACTGGACATAACTGAAACGACTGAACAACAACAAATACTCCTCCTCCTATCTGGGTCACATACAGGAGTGGGGCATAGCCTCTATTCTCACTGAGCTCACAGTTTAGTCCGGGAGATCAAACCTATATAGAAAACTCAGATGCAAAGTAGGATGAGATAAATGTGTAAGAAAGTCATCAGGAAATGTTGGAAGGGATGTGAAAAAAATTGGACACTGACATACTGTTGGTGGAACTATGAACTGATACAACCATTCTGGAGAGCAATATGAAACCAAGCTCAAAGGACCATGAAACTATGCATTTCCCTTTGATCCAATGGTACCACTTCTGGATCCATATTCCTAAAAGATCAAAGTTAAGGGAAAAGTACCTCTTTGTACCAAAATGTTTTTAGCAGCTCTTTTTGGCAAAGAACTGGAAAACTATGGGGTTATCCATCACTTGGAGAATGGATGAACAAGTTGGAGTATAAGGTTGTATTTTGGAATACTATTGTGCCATAAGAAAACTACAAACAGGATGAGTTCAGAAAAACCTGGAAAGATTAAGATGAACTAATGCAAAGTGAAGAGAGCAGAACCAAGAGAATAATGCAATGGAAATATTATACAATGATCAACTAAGAAGGACATTATCAGCAGACTAATTCAAGATAAACACAAAGGACTCATGATGAAAAAAAAATGCTACCCACAGCCAAAGAAGGAATTGTTGGAGTCTAACTGCAGATCAAAGCATGCCACTTTATTTCTTTCATGAGATTTTAAAAATTATATGTATGATATATGTCTTCTATCAGGAAGGAGCAATATGGAAATATGTATTGCATGAAAGGATGGGTATAACCTATATCAGACTATTTATATTTCAGGGAGGGTGGAGAAGAATAAGGAGGAAGAAAATCTGATTACTAAAATGTTAGAAAACAATTGTCAAACATTGTTTCTACATGTAACTGAAAAAATAAAAATAGTCATAAAAAAGAAAAGAAAGTTATCAGGAAAGAATAAAGATTCAGATTGGGGGAAAGGCAGCTAAGCTTTGACTGGGGCTATCAGGGAAAAGTTACAAGAAGAAAGGATGTCTGAGCAGTTTTTGGAATTTATTAAATGCAAATGGAAATGGTCATCTTCCTTCCCCAAACTAGATAACCTAGAAGCATTTCTAGTGAAAGCTTCTAGAGATAGCGACCTCCCCCGAGTTTAGTTTCATTTCAATTGATATGTATTTCTTGAATAAATTCTATGTATGTCTGGCCCTGTGCCATATTACCCAGGGAGAGGGGCAAAAAGAAAAGGAAGAGTCATTAAGATAACCAATTTCTGAGAGTCTGAGGACCTTTTCAAGGTTAGAGTGAGGGACAAGGAGGATTTCATCCGCTTCTTCACTAAAGGGGCTGCCAGCCCCACTAGGGTAGGGGAAAAGCCCAAGCCCCCTAGGAATTTGTGACTACAAATGAAACTACATGGGCATATAGGTGGCATTTATTAAATGGTTCCTGACTTGACTTGAAACCAAGAATCTTTGTGGTGGCTGCGTTAGAAGCCCCCACACACATTTTGCCCCCCTACCTCCAAACTAGTTTTGTCTTAGGAAAGCAGAATTAGTAGCGGTAGGTGGGTGGGATAGAAAGAAGTTTTAACTCAAAGCTGTGGAATGCCCTGAACTCCCTAGAACGTAATTTCCCCATAAAATGAAAGTCTCCCGTTTCCTTCCACCTCTGATACTTATATTCTATGTTCCTAGAATCCTTCTGGCTCAAACATTCTAATTTGTGGTTCTAAGCCTCAATGTGTTAGAAATGCAAACTGGGCCAGCATTTGTTCCTGGGGAGGTTATCTTCAAAATGAGCCTTCCCATCAGGTCCTCCGGACAGCGATTAGTAGAGTTGAGAGGTCACTCCTCCAGATCTATTGCCCTTCCCAGTAGGGTGAAGGGTCTGTNATATATATATATATATATATATATACATATATATATATATATATATGAGGCTCAGCAGGTATTCATTTATACTTATAGTTTCAGTCATCCACAGTAGTTCTTGGAAAATATCCTCTCTAGATACAGGGATTCTATGGAAACTAAAATAAAAGAGTGGAAGAGAAGGAAAGATTTAAACCAATGTATGAGGAAAGGAGAAAGGGGAAAGAAGTGGAAGGAAAGGCAATAAGTATTTATATAGCACTATGTGCCAGACACTGTATTCATAAGAGCTTTTTATAAATAACATCTTGTTGATACTTACAAAAACTCTGCAAGAAGGTGGGTGCTATAATTATTCCCATTTTTTACAATTGAGGAAACTGAGGTAAACAGAAGTTAAGTGACTTTCCTAGGGTCATAAAGAGATAATGAAATAAAATTAGCAATTTAAACAAACATAGAATTTGGATTAAGACAGGTAAGCAGGAGTGGGGCAAAGGGGAAGAGGTCATGGGAATAAACTAGTATTAATCCTTAACAAGCATCTATTAAGCACCTACTATAATTCCAGACATTGCTATGCAATGAGGATAGAAATTTTAAAAAACAAAAATCTCTGTTCATAAGAAACTTACCTTTGTGGGGGTCTCAGTAACTTTAACATAAAATGTAGGTATTAGAACAGATCAAGAATTCTTAACTTGGGATCCACAGACCCATATAAAGTCTCTGATTTTGTTCTTCTAATATTCTGATAATTGTATAGCAATACAATTGGTTTCTTCTGTAATCCTATGAATAATTATTTTATTCCTTTTAAAAATTTATTCTGAAGAGTTCATAGGCTTCAGGAGTCTGCCAAATGGGGTGCAGAACACAAAAAAAGTTAAGGAATGCTGAACTACATAAAATCTAGAGTCCTTTCTTGCTTTGAGATTCGATAGCTTTATATTTTATACTTTATAATTTTCACAGAAATTTGAATTTATCAATATAATAGATTCAACAATCTCAGCTTTAAGTACCTAACTCAGAAAACAATGATTTGAACCTTCCATTAAGAGAATACTATTGAGCAGTTTAAGGGGTGTGGTGTTGTGGCATGAGTACTGGTTTTATTATGAAAGGGCAAGGGCTTGAATTTTAGCTCCTCTACTTTTACTGGCCAGGAATCAGGAAGACTTGAGATCAAATCCAGTCTCAGACACTAGTTCTGTGCCCTGGGGCAAGTCACTTAATCCTGTTTGCCTCAGTTTCTTCATCTTTAAAAAGAGCTGAAGAAGGAAATGGCAAACTATTATTATCTTTGCCAAAAAAACCCAAATGGGGTCATAAAGAGTCAGATACAATTTAAACAAAAAAAGGTCACTAGATTTAGCAACTAAGATAATTATAACTCTGGAGCGAGTATTTTTGGTGGGATGATGCAAGAAGTCGGACCATAAGGAAGTGAAGGGAGAGAAAGTGATGATACCTGCTGTAGACAGACTTTTTGAGGGGGTTAGCTACAAAGAGCAAAAGAGACATAAGACAGTAGTTAGTGAGGTCAGAAGAATCAAGTGAGGGGGTTTTCAGTATAATGGAGACATGAGCATGTATGTAGGAAGTAGGAAATGAGCCTGTGAAGAAAGATTGATAAGTCAAAGAGTTAAAGATGACAGAGGGGACAATCTATAAGAGGAAATGAGATGGAATGAATAAATAGAGAGAATAGCCTTGGTAAAGAAAGGTCACTTCATCATGTGAGAGAGGGGTGAAGGAGAAGAAAGTGGCAGAAGGCACCTAAGTTTGATAGATGAGGAAAAGGAGAGAAAAGAATTCACAGAGAATGATATCACTTGGAAAAACTTAGGAAGGATGAAAAGGTTTGGAAGAGCTTGCTTCTGTGAAGAGTGGGTTAGTGAGTTCAAGGGAGGAACCAGTTGAAGTCATGTAACATAAATCTGTAGTCACCCAGTCAGAACAATTACATAATTTTCTCACCTTTGATATGATCACAGGGGTAGGAATGAAGGTGATAACGGTGATGAATGGTGAGAGTGCCAAGATTGAGATATGGCAACAATATGTATAATTGGCAATATGATGAGTGGAAGAGAGATTCAATAGAAGAGAATAAAGTTGAAGTGGTTCACAGGAGGTCAAGATGGAGAGAAGAGGAAAAGAGTGGCCTAATGTGGAGAAGACGGCCTTGGAGAGAACTGAGAGGTCAAGAGGCTGGAGGTCACAGTCTGGACAAAGAACAGGGATTTGTAAGAAAAAACAAAGGGAGAGGTGAAAAGCAAACAGATTATGCTCACATAAGGGTGTTTCAGAATTCTTGAATATGAAGGTTCAGTATACTGTTTGGAGGGTGCCATTCCTCTACCCTCAAAAGACAGGTACATGGAAGAACTTCCAGGAACTAAATCAGAGTGAAATGAGCAGAACCAAGAGAACATTATACACAGAAAGTGAAACACTGAAAGTGGAGCAATTTAATGTAACAGACTTTGCTATTACAAGACAATTCCAAAGGACTTATAAGAATGTTTTCCACATCAAGAGAAAGAACTGTGGGAGTAGAAACACAGAAGAAAAACAAATGATGCATCATCTGTTTATATGAATATATGATTGGGGGTTTTGGTTTTAAAAGATTGCCCTATTGCAAAAAAAAAGTATGGAAATAGGTATGTGATAATATGTGTATAACCAAGTGGAAGTGTTTATTGGATCCAGGAGTGGGGAGGTGAAAGGGGAGGGGGGAAAAATTAATCATGTAAACATGAAAAATATTTAAATTAAAATAATAAAAATAAATTAAAAATAAAAAATACAGGTAAAGTAAGAGATGGGAGGCTTAAAGTCAAAAGAACAGTTGCTTTTCTTTGTACCGAAGGTTCTCCACATCCCAGCTAAGAGAATGGGTAGGCAGGAGGAGGTAGATGTTGCTATGGGGCAGGTGGAAGAAGCCTGGACCAACTCCTAACAACCTTTCCTTGGAACACAGTGTGCCCAACAGGAGGTGGAAGGCACACAACAGTATCGTGCAGTGACCTCACCTGAGGACACTGGCTGTGAGACAACAGCAGGAAGTGTAAGATCTATGATCCTATGATCCAATTGCCTATTTATACTTGTTTTCTTATCTGTAAAATAGGGGAAAGGGACAGAAAAGGTTAAACTAGATGACTTTTACGGTCTCTTCTATATTTATTTAAGTCTATGATCTATAAATTGTTTTTTCAACCACATCAGCGCACCATAATTTTATTTTTCATTAATTAGAATAAAAAATCACTCTATTAGTTCTGAACACTAATGTTTACATAGCATTTAAGATCTGTGTTTTTTTTTTGTTGGTGTGGTTCAGTTGTTTCAGTTGTGTCCAACTCTGTGACCCTATTTGGACTTTTTTTTTGGTAAAGATACTAGAGTGGCTTGCCATTTCCTTCTGCTGCTCATTTTACAGATGAGGAAGGTTGATGCAGCTAGTAAGTATCTGAAGTTGGATCTGAACTCATGAAAAACCTTCCTGATTCCAAGTTCAGTGTTCTAATCACCTATTTGTCCAATGACATGTCATTGTATAACATTTATTGTTTTCTCATTTTGATAGTTCAAAAAAACATTTACTTCACAGAACATAAAATAAATTTAGCTCTACTTTTTAAAAATTTTTTTGTTTGGAGAGCTCTTTCCCTTTTTTAAAATTTAGATTTTTCCATGGTTACATGAGTCATGATTCCCTGATTCCCTCTTCCCTCCCCCTTCCCAGAGCTGACAAGTAATTCCACTGGGTTATATATGTATCATTGTTCAAAATCTATTTCCATGTTATTAATATTTGCAGTAGTGATCTTTTAACACCCAAGCCCTAATCATATCTCCTTCCCACCATGTGATCAAGCAGTTGTTTTTCTTCTGTGTTTCTACTCCCACGGTTCTTTCTCTGGATGTGGATAGCGTTCTTTCTCATATGTCCCTCAGAACTGGCTTGGATCACTGCTAGTAGAGAAGTCTATTATATTTGATTGTGCCACAGTTGTATCAGTCTCTGTGTACAATGTTCTCCTGGTTCTGCTCCTTTCTCTCTGCATCAATTCCTGGAGTTCGTTCAAGTTCACATGCAATTCCTTCAGTTCATCATTCCTTTCAGCAGAACTTAACTTTAAATATCATTTCTTTCTTTAAGCTACAGTTTGTAATATCCCATTTGAAAATTCATAAGTTTCTAATTTTCCTATTGTTGCTGAGGGCACCATCACCCTCCCTTGTCCAGGATCACAACCCTAGTGTTATCCTCAACTTTACTTTTAAACAATCTGCCAGTATTCTTGACTCTGCTTTCAGAGCATCTCTCACCTCCGCCCTCTTCTCTCTTCTGACACTGATATCACCTAGGTCTAGGCCTTCAACACTGGTTAGGCTCCCTGCCTAAAATTCTTCCCAGCTTTAGTCCATCCTTCACTGAGATATTGAGAGTTTCCTAAAATGCAGGTTTGATCATGTCTCCCTTCATTAAAAAAACATCAATGTTTCCCAATCATCCAAAGGAACAAGTATAAAATCTGTTTGGCATTTAAAGCCCTTTATAAACTGGACCTCTTCTCTCTTGCCAACTTTTTATAATTTTATTTCAAATTTTACCATCTTAGAATCTAGATTCTATGGCAGAAGGGAAGCAAGGGCAAGGCAATTGGGGTTAAGTGACTTGCCCCAGGTCACACAACTAGGAAGTATCTTAAGAACAGATTTGAACGTACCTCCCTACCTCTAGCCCCCAGGGCCGGCTCTTTATCCACTGTGCTAGGGGACTGACTCTTCTTCCAGGCTTCTTACATTTTACCGTCTCCCCCCCACCCCATATATTCTGAGATCTAGTAACATCAGACCTCCTTGTGAACTTCATACCTAATATTCCATCTCCTAACTCCAAACATTTTAATTAGCTGACTTCCATACCTGGAATTCACTCCTTCCTTTCTTTTGACCTCCTGGCTTCTCTGACTTCCTCTACATTTCATTTAAAAATCTCACCTTTTGCAAAAAGCCTTTCCTGATTTTTCTTAATGTTACTGTCTTGTCTCAGAGATATCTCCTATTTATCTTGTACATATCTTGGTTGTACCTGGTTATCTGCATTTCTCCTCCATTAGATTTTTAGTTCCTTGAGAGTAAGAATTGTTTTTACCTTTCTTAAGTCTCCAGCATTTAGCACAGTACCTCCTTACATAGTACATGCTTAACAGATGCTTGTTTATTTGGTAGGTATTTTAAGCCTTGAAAGGTATTCTGGGATTCATAGTTTAGAATGACAAAAATATTCTATGCCCTGACTATATCTTTGAGGTCAGTAATTTTAAAAAGAAGGACACAATCTGCAATAGGTAAATAAGACAGATGAAGTAGAGATGACAACATACAGCCTGCCTCTGAAAGAGTATGAGGGACGACAGTACAGATAGTAAAAATCTGACAAATATCCCACTTATAAGAGAACATGGAAGGATCAAGTCTCTGATGAATGGAACAAAGAATGCATTATCTAAAAGCTGTCCCAATGTTAAAACTTTTAAAGAAAAATAATTGGGAGCTCTTAACTGGACAATTTTATTAAATATTTTTAACTTATACAAAAACATCTTGCCATTAAACAGAGAAAATGATCAATAAGCACCAAGGCTAAAACATATGTGATTGCTAAATTGGAGAGGTGGGAAAGGGGTTGGGGTGTCTTATAAAGGAAACAACTGACAATTGGGAGACCTGGGTTTGAGATCCCTGTTCTGCTACTATGTGACTTAGGGAAATCATCTGATATCCTTGTCTTGTTTTCCCAGCCTGTTAAAATGTATGAATTTCAAAGAAGTATTGAATTAGATGACTTCTAAAGTCCATTCTAGATGTAACAATCTCATGAACACTGCAGTTCATGGTCTATTCTCTGATAGGAGTAAATTTAAAAAAAAATTATATATGTGTATATACATGTATATATATAAATCACTGGAAATGGTGAAAAAGCAGGAAACATGTTATTTTGGGGCCTACTTTATTGTTTAGCTTAAAATCTGGTCCTACAAAGAAGACAGGTAGAGGTGAGTTTGCAGTTTAAATATAAGGACAACTCATTTTAGAAAGCCTAAGTACTTAATTGGCCAAATGAAAGATGAGTTTAATCCTCAGGAGTTTGGCTTGAGGAAAGCTGAGTCACTGGCCAGCAAAGGACAGAGCCGGACAGAGCCGGACAGAGCCAGACAGAGCCAGACATGCCAGACAGAAAGATGATAAGAGAAGTCATTTCTTATAAGCTATAACTAGATTTCTCAGAAAAATCAAGAGAACTTTGTTTACTATGTTAAAGAAGCAAACCATTCTGTTTTGACAAGATGCATTTACAAAAGCTTATTCTGAGTTAACTCATAATAATTTGGTACCTATAGATTTAATTTTGTTAAGTTATAAGATTATATTTTCTCAATAAATGATCTAATATGGCAGAGAAGGTTCAGTTTAATATTCCTAAATTTATCTAAGTTTAGCTTAAATTTAGATCTCTTCAGATAAAAACATAACCAATAGAGAGGTGACTTGCCCAGGATTACATACAGTGAAAGAGACCTGGGCACAGATCTTGAGGACTCCAAGTATAATTCTCTAATACTAACACTGCCTTTCAGAGATATCACTGAGAGGCATATACTAAAAAAAAAAAAAAAAAGAAAATCAAAGAAAGAGGATAAGAACACATACTACAAAAATATAGTAGCACTTTTTGTTCTAGCAGAATTGAAAACTAATGAGTCAGGGAATGGCTGAATGAGTTGTGGTATTTGAATGTGTTAAAATATGATAATAAGTGAACCACAAAAGGAATGGATTCAGGAAAACCCAAAAATGTGAGTGTGAAGTGATGCACTGCACAGTGAGTTAAGCAGAAAAAACAGGAGAATAATGTATCCAATAGCTCTAATGGGGGGAGGGAGAGGCTTGGGGGTGGGAACAATTTTGAAGGACTTAACTCTGATTTTGCAAAAACCAACCAGAACTCCAGAGGATCATTGATGATGGCTCCACATTGTAAGACAGAGGTCAGGCACACATTCGAACATCGTTTTGGTGTATGGCTAATATATGGATTGGTTTTGCTTGACTTAAAATATAGTTCGTTGTTACAAGGTTGGTTGGTTTGTTTGTTTTTAAATTGGGGGAGAGATGTGGGAATGAGAGTGTAACTAGCAAAAGTGATACCAAAAAATAAATAAATAAATAAAGAGAAAGAAGTAGCCATTATAGGATTTTTTAAATCCTAAAAGAAAAAAGAGAAGGTTCAGGAGACAGATAACCAAGACAACTCTGAAACCAGTATGCTAAAAATTTTAAATGCAAGCCATCTGAAAGAGATTCAATGTTTCATATTTAATCAATCCTTTTTATGTTCCATGTATATGTAAATGCTTGTTTGTTGCTATTTGTCAAGGTTAAAATAACAAAAATAAATAAGTTTAAATCAGGAAAAAAATAGTCATAGTTCTCTCTACTTTGAGGGACCTTTTACTGTCAAAGATAGTCTCTAGTCCAACTTCACTCATATCAAGAGCCAAAGTCTTCTATATCTGGAAATTTCCATACCCCCAAATTTGTAAATACAGATCTCTCATTATAGCCAATCCCTCAGTGTTCCCCTAACCATGACATTAGAATTGATAAATTGTCATACTGAGCTCAGCAAAAAGCTACTTCTCCTTATAAAATCTGAATGCATTAGTGACCTACTCTGTTGTGTAGGTGACAAAGGACCCAGAAGAAGTGACAGGAGGGGCTAATAAAAGCAGAGCAGCTTCTCCTTAGGACTAGCATTGACCCTCCTTTCTTCTCTCATGACCCCAAATTCACTACATTAATATCCAATTAGCAGGCTTTGATAGATCTTCTTTCTATCCCTGATTTAAAGGTTTAAATGCCCTGATGCCATGGACTGGAGATATTAACCACTAACCAAGGGTAGGAGGCTTGGATTTGCTCTAGCTGTAACTTTCTTTTAATGCCTCAGGCTCCAGATAGCTCATTAGGCTTTTTCCTGTGTGATTTAAAAGGTATCAAAATAAAAGTATAAAAGTGTTCAAGCAATAACTGGCTGGTCTCATTCCCAAAGGTGAAATGGATGGAGGCATTTATCTTCATATTCTTTATATTTTGGTCAAACTAGCCTACTAAGTTGTTCCCTCAAACCAAGATTCCATCTCCTGTTCCCAAGTCTTTACGCAGCCTATCTTACACACTCTTTCCACCTCATAAAATCCTTAACGCTTCCTTCAAAGCCCAGCTTCCCCTCGAAAATTCTCCTGATACCTCAAAGTTATTAGTGTTCAATTCTCAAAATATCTTATTATTTACCTTGACTATTGTTAATAGGAATTAACCTCCCACTCTCTTTTTAGGAGACTAGATCTGAGTTATGTGAAATCTCTTTCTGTTTCTTTAAGAATCAGAGTAGAGAGATTTGCCCTCCCTCACTTTAAGAGATTCTATAAAAGAGGAAACAGGAGTTAAGACTGGACTCCATTTCCCTCTGGCTTCTGTCTGAGAGGAGTTTGAAGGTGCTGGGTCAGTTTTCTCTCTGTCAAGAGAAACTGGCAGGTTAGGTTTGGGGAGTTGGATCTGTAAAACTAGATTAATAAAAAGTCTGTTACTGAGGGCTGCTATGTTTTTTCTCAGAACACAGAGAACTGTTGTACTGTGTCAACTGTGACAGGCAGTTTCTCCACTTTCAGTTAATAATTTGTTACTGATAAAAGTTCATCAACCAGTTAGTTTAGTTAGATAGAAAATGTTAAGATAGAGAGTAAGTTTAAGGAGGTCTGCTCTGGCAGACAAAAAGAAACTACAAAGAAAACATATTTGGGGGAGTATTTAGATATTTTTAGTATATGATTTGAAATTAGGACATAAGAGTTCAAGATATACTTTCTTATTTCCTATTTCCTAACTCCTATTTCCTGGTTGGTGGTGGTATATCAAACTGCTTCCAGCCTTCTATCCACCACCTAAAAATTAGTTTTATCCATAGCAGCTTTAGTTTGACCACAACAGCTTGGCTATCATATTGATTAGCCATAACCGCTATTTATTAGCTATAACAGCTTGGCAAGCCACACAGACTTCGATTACCTACAATCTATAATAGTGAGAACTAGAAACTATGCTAAAAACCAAGGTTCAAATAATTCAGAAGGAGGTCCCAACATACCTCCAGCAGTTCCCCGTGCCAAAAAACCTTCAACAGGATATTACATCACAAAGTGTTGGATATCCTGCAATTAATACCAAATATCTTTTACCTCCCAAATGGAAAAGGACCATTTCACTGTCTTTTGCTTGTACTTCATAGACCTTAATAAACAGTTCTTGAAATGAATATCATATCCACCCTTCTGTTTCAAAACAAAAGATTGCAAATTTATTTTATAATGTATAGAATAGTTTTTGTCGTATAAACTCAACTTCTTTCAAAACAAATCATAAATGCAGAGTCCTCAGTTTGTTCTAGTAAACCAGAGAATGTCAAAAATCTAAAAATTGTGAAATCATTAATTAAATTTTACCTAAGTAAACATATTTGGCCAAAGTGAAAAAGTATGCAAGGATTTTTATAGCAATCCATGAAAAAGCATTTATTAAGATGAGCGCTATTGCAATACTATTCTTTTTTTTTTTTTTAAACCCTTAACTTCTGTGTATTGACTTATAGGTGGAAGAATGGTAAGGGTAGGCAATGGGGGTCAAGTGACTTGCCCAGGGTCACACAGCTGGGAAGTATCTGAGGCCGGATTTGAACCTAGGACCTCCCGTCTCTAGGCCTGGCTCTCAATCCACTGAGCTACCCAGCTGCCCTGCAATACTATTCTTAAGGAGATAGCATGCTTCTGGAAGGAAAGTAGAAAATACATGTTCACAGATAAACAAATATACTTATATTGAAATCAATGGGGATGAGGAACATGAGAAATTCTTATTGCCTGAATCTAATGTGTTATAAAAATTCTTATATCATCTAATTCTAGTTCATAAAGCTTATTCTAAAGAGATTAAGTTAATTTTTCCAATGTCATTTGGCTTTATTCACTTCTACATTAGATCAAGTTCAATCAACTTTCAAAAATTGTTACTTAAACTAGGCTTAAGTCAGTAATCTTTAGTTTCTCCATACTCTGCCCTAAAAGAAGGGAGTAGGGTGTTATAGTGGTTAGAAGGTCATTCTGAGTAAAGAGGTCCTTCCCAGGTTTTAGGCCTGTGTTTGTACCATACTAGTTCTGTGACCCAGGGCAAATCCTTTAAGCCAGTGCTCTAGGCAGTCTTTTTTTTTTTTAAACCTTTACCTACTGTCTTACATTAGAATCCATACTAAATAGTGATACTTTAGAATCTGTTCCAAGGCAAAAGATCAGTAAGGGATGGGCAAATGAAGTTAAGGACATATGTGATCCTAGGAGCTTCACATACCAGGTCTGGCCCTTTATCCACTAGCTGCTCCTCTGGATTAAGATTAAACTTCATTTTCTAACTCTATCCTTCCCATCAAAAAAAATAAATGATCGTGTTTGTGGAAGAGCTACTGAGTACATAAAAATTATTGCAAACAATTTTAACAATTTGGAATGTTTTTCTGCTCACAGTGCTTCCCAGCACTTTTCCAACTTTTCCACCAATAGTCAAAAAATATACTTATTCTTCTGTTATGCCCTACTCTTCGTGACCCAATTTGAGGTTTTCTTGGCAAAGATACTGAAATGGTTGGTCATTTCCTTTTCAGCTTTAAGATTTGTTCTCTTAACACATTTATAAATATTTTATAAGTGAGGAAACTGAGGCAAAAAGAGTGAAGTGACATGCCCAATATTACATAGCCGGTGTCTAGAGGCTGTATTTGAACTCAGGAAGATGAGTCTTCCTGACTCCAGGCCAAGTACTCTGTCCACTGCATCCCTAGCTCCCCTTAAAAAAACAAACAAATTTCCTAGTAGATTAAATAGATTCCTGCTCTTTAAAATTATTTGATATTTTCTCGGAAACAAGTCCTTTCATCCGTTGCTCTAGTCCTAGACAATATTCTTCAATAATGATAAAAACAAAAAAAGTAAATATAGGGAATCACCAAATCTCAACTTTAGTCTTGCATTTTAATACTCAAAATTTTTTCACAAACTTTTTTCTTAACTAAGACAGAACAGTGCCACTTTGCTATCTGTTAATAAGCACCTTGGGTGCTTTAAAGCAATACTGCAAAAGTCAACAGCTAAAGGAAAGAGGGGTAGAAGATATCAGAATATATAATAGCTTGCAGATAAATTATAAAAAGAAACAGTTGAAGAAGCTACTCATTTCATTAGTTGTCATAAAATTTTCATAAGTTTACAACATAGATATATAACATGTAACTACAAAAGGCAAGATTTAAAGAGTTTAACATCTCTTTCCATAATAATTTGGGCAGTTAGGTAGAAGTTGAGTGTTGTACTTGAAGATGAGAAGACCTGATATTCTGAATCCTATTTACTTAGTAGTTCTATGACCTAAGGCAGGTCACTTAACCTCTCTCAGCCTCAGTTTCTTCAATTATAAAATAGAAATCATAAGAGTACTTATTTCACAGGTTTGTTATTGAAGAGCATGATAATATAGAAAGCACTTTGTAAACTTTAAAGTTAAATGCTAGCTATTATTACTAATGTCTGCTGGTACAATTTCAAAGAGAACAAATCTTAAATTAAAAAATGTAATGTTCCATTACAAAATAATGAATATCTTTATACCCCAAAGAGTTAATAAGGAAAAAGACTTATACAAAATTATTTATAGCCATGCTCTTTGTGGTGGCAAAAAATGAGGGGATGCCCTTCAATTGGGGAATGGCTAAACAAATTGTGGTATCTGTTGGTGATGGAATACTATTGTGCTCAAAGTAATAATGAACTGGAGAAATTCCACGTGAACTGAAACAACCTCCAGGAACTGATACAGAGTGAAAGGAACAGAAGCAGAAAAACATTGTACACAGAGATGGATACACTGTGGTATGATTGAATGTAATGGACTTCTCTAAGCAGCAATGCAATGACCCAGGACAATTCTGAGGGATTTATGAGAAAGAAAACTATCAGCATCCAGAGAAAGAACTGTGGGAGTAGAAACACAAAAGAAAAATGACTGCTTAATCACGTGGTTTGACGGTGGTATGCCTGGGGATGTAGACTCTAGACCAGTGCTTCCCAAACCAAAAGTAGGTTTTTGGTCTACTGCCCCCTTTCCAGAAAAAAATATTACTTAGCACCCCCTGGAAATAAGAATAATGTGGAAATAGGTCTTGATCAATGACACATGTAAAACACAGTGGAACTGCTTGTTGGCTATGGGAGGGGAATGGGAAGAAGGGAGGGAAAGAACATGAATCATGTAACCATGGAAAAATACTCTAAATTAATTAAATAAATAAGCTTAATTTTAAAATAATGAATATCATCAAGTGTAAATCTAACTATGGGATATACACTATGCTTGTCAAATAAGGTTCCAAAGTTCAGTTTCCTTTCATCTTCATGTGAAAAGCAACCTACTATTCTGATAACAAAAAAGCAAAATACGGTTAAAATATTTTCTTTAAAATAAAGAACATAAGAGAACAATTTTGGATATAACAACAAAACCGAAAATCAGCAATCACTATTAATTCAACTTTGCAGATAATTTTTCCCTTTTATAATATACTCAAAAGTTTTCACCATTATTTTCAATCTATAGGAATCATCTAACATTGGCATATCTGTCAATAATAAGCATCCATGATATTATGTACAATCCAGGAGAGCTAGAGGTAGATCTAAAGAATAAAGGATAGACTTGACAAGAAGAAATATAAGAATTGTTAGTTGGGGATAATTCCAAGAAATGACAAATACACTGACTTGAAAATGTGCTTTCGTTCCTCCTCTACACTTGCATTTGCTATTCATTCTATACATTCTCCTGAGGCCTCCTCCACTTCTGCTACAAATCATCAGTTATAAATCTCATCAGAAATAGTTTTATCCATGAAAAGACATTAAAAATGATGCACTGTACTTTCCTGGTGCGGCCTATGGACCACTGGATCTTTCTATCTGAAAAGCAGCAGAACTTCTCTCCCCTCTATTAGAAGAATAGGTGCTCCTCAAGAGTAAGGATTAGTTTTCTCTTTGTATTCCCATCATGTAGAATAATATTTTGCACACAGTAAATGGTCATAAGATCAGGTAAGAGAGGGCTGATTTATTTTTAAATGTGAGGCATTCCTAAGAAAAATTTCAGAATGGTTTACCATAGAAAAGCACTAAGGTATATATTTTTTTTTTTTTAAAGAAAGGAAATAAGCATTTATTGATCATCATATGCTAGGTATTGTGTTAATCACTTTAGAGATATTTCTTTTTTTTTTTTTTAAACCCTTGTACTTTGGTGTATTGTCTCATAGGTGGAAGATTGGTAAGGGTGGGCAATGGGGGTCAAGTGACTTGCCCAGGGTCACACAGCTGGGAAGTGGCTGAGGCCGGGTTTGAACCTAGGACCTCCTGTCTCTAGGCCTGACTCTCACTCCACTGAGCTACCCAGCTGCCCCCTAAGGTATATTTAAAATATCCAAAAATTACATGATTCTACCAATAAATGCAAAGGACTATATCAAAATACAATCTTATTTATGCTATATAAAATCTAATTAAAACCAAAAGCCAACATATTTAAGGCAATGGGCAAATAATGTAAGTTGACCCAATAAACAAACACAGAAGTAAGCAGGCCCTCCTTCCCCACTATTATTTGAGATAATTCTAGAAACACAAGGAAAAAATCAAAAGCCAAAGAGGAAACAAAACTATCCTTCCTTTTGCTCAGCCAAAAAAACCTAAACCCTGAGATGATTAGTAGTTTCAGAAATAGGATATAAAATAACAGGATATAAAATAAATCCACAACTATCAGCAACACATATATATCAATAATAATAGACAGAAAGGGATAATAGAAAAGAAGTCTTATTCACAATACCTATAATTTTGATTATGTGGAATTGAAAAACTTTTATAAAAGTGAAATTAATGAAACTAGAAAAAGAAGAGCAACCAAAAAGGAAAACAATTTTTTACCAAATATTTCAGATAAAGGTCAGATATCTAAGTGATACAAGAAACTAACAAAAGACTAAAAGCCATACCCCAATAGATAAGAAATATATGACTAGTTCTTAAGGAAAAAAAGAAAATTATAACCTATTAGCAAAATCAAGAAACATTGTTCCAAGTCACTTACTATGAGAAATGCATGTCAAAACAACTCTGCAGTGTCATCCCGCAAAAAAAATTAGCAAAGGTGATCAGGACAATAGTTACTTTTGGAGTCTGTGTAAAAGATTTACTTGATTGTCTCAGCCTTTCTTTTGAAGGGAGGGAGGAGATAATACATTCCAAACAATATAGCTATATGAGTTTGGAAATTGTGTTGTATTTGAATAATTACAGGAAAGTCAGTATAATTGGATTACCGAGTTTTTAGGTGGAGACAGAGGAAAAAGAATGGAAATATTGGAAGATGTCAGGTCATGAAGACCTTTAAATGACAGAGAAGATTTTATTTTATTCTGGAGGTAAATAAGCGCTCCCAAAAAAATGGTGGGTGACATTGTCAGACTTTTTTGCATTTAAAGCACTTGGCAACTAAGTAGAAGACATAATACAATAGGGGAAAAACTGTAGGCAAGGAAAATAATGCAAGGCCGCTGGCATAGTATGAGAGAGGTGATAAGGGAATGTATTAGTGTAGTGCTCATGTTAAATGAGACATTCGTAAAGGCAGAAATGTCCAGATCTGGCAATGCAATGGATACATGGGATGAGTAAGAGTGAGGAGTTGAGGTTAACACCACTCTCAAATTTTATTTACTTATTTGGCGTGTTGTTCCATGGTTATATGATTCATGTTCTTTCCCTTCCCTTTTCCCTTCCCCCCTCCCAGAGCTGACAAGCAATTCCACTGAGTTGTACATGTATCATGATTAAACCATTATTGATAAGCCTGGGTGACTGGAAGGTCAGTGGTTACTTCGACAATAATAGGAGAGCTGCCATACCCCTATTCATCAGAGCAACTTTTCCAAATCTTTTCATTTCTCCTCAAACTTCTCGAATTTCCCCTCATCCCCATTTCTCAAGTCAAGTGAACCTTGCCTCATCTATCACTGAAAAAATTGCCAGAAATGGCTTCAGGGTCAACTGGTTTAAATGGTTTTCATTTTTATAAAAGAAAACTCACTGGATGGTGGTGGAGATGGGGGTTTCATATATCCAGAAATGACTGCAATATAATAAAAGGTATTACTAAAATGTTAATTTTTAACAATTAAGTAAAAAATCATGTCCCAGGATTTTGAGCTCTTTTTTCCTGACAGTGGAAAGGGTATTGTTGTAGTTGTTCATCCATTTATCCATTCATCCATCTCTCTCTCTCTGTTTTTTTGTTGCTGTTTTGTTATTTTCAGTTCTAATTCTTCATATGACCACAGTTGGCCTTTTTTTAGCGGGAGGGGTGGGGGGTAGGGGGGTGGG
>NC_058131.1:85112131-85146362 GCF_016433145.1 Gracilinanus agilis
GGGGTAGGGGGGTGGGGGGGAGGGGGAGACAAAGAACACTGGAAGTTTGCCATTTCCTTTTCCAGCTCATTTTACAGATTAAAAAAACTGAGGCAAAAAAAAAAAAAATGAGGCAAATAAGGTGAAGTGACTTGCCCATTATTACATAGATAAGAAGGGTCTGAGGCCAGATTTGAACTCAAGAAGATGAGTCTTCTTGACTCCAGGCCTGGCACTCTATCTTCTGTACTGCCTAGCTGCCCCAGGAAAGACTGGGTATACAGTCAACAATGATTTTTCAAAAGCGGGGACTAATAGGAGGCAGCTAGATAGGCTCAGTGGATTGAGAGCCAGACCTAGAGACAGGAGGTCCTGAATTCAAATCTTACTTCAGATATTTCCTAGCTGTGTGACCCTTGGCAAGTGATTTAATCCCCATTGCCTCACCCTTACTGCTTTTCTGACTTGGAACCAATACACAGTATTTATTCTATGAAGGAAAGAAAGGATTTTTAAAAATGTAGAGACTAGCAAAGAGCGATAATCATCAGAATGCTGAGAAAAACAGATACAAAAGACACCTTTGGCCTATGAACTAAAGACTTTCAATCTTTCTTCCAATACAAATACCATCAATTATGTTCAATAAATACTATGTAGTCAACATGTGCTCACCAAATATTAATTTGAAAGACTGCTTTGCTGGGGCAACCAAAAAAGCAAGAATTAATTATTGGAAATTTTCCCAATAAAATTATATTATTTGACTGAAATATATAATATAAAATTTTTTAGAAAAACAAATTTGGAAAGTAGTTCTAAATTGCTACTCCATTCTAGCTTACCTTGAAATATTTATTTTATGTGTTAACTATTTTTAATATTGAGATGAAAGTAAACATAATTTGAACTTTGAAATCCAAATAAAATAAATAAATGAATCCAAACTATTCTTAACCATAGCTATAGTTCAATAAGTGACAGGGACTAAACTTGTGATTTCAATTTTGGAGGGAACTCCCTTTTCTGCAATTTATAGTCTTAGAGAGTTGTCTAGAGCATTCTGAGATTAAGTGTCCTATCCAAGTCACAAAAGCCAGGTGTGTTAAATAAAAGCAGTATTAAATTTGATTCTTAAGATATTTTAAGATCTGTGATTCCAGTTGAGTACTGTGCCAATCTGCCCCCCTTTCACAATGACACAAATCATGAGTCCTTTATAAAGTCATAGATACTCTTGGAAAGTTGTTGAGGCGAAAATAAAATTCATCATTATGTAGTCAATGAATTTTATTTTAGCTTCTCTGAACTTAAGCAGACTGGTCCTCAGAGAAGTATTATATACCTATAATAAAAACTCTTATCTACCTTTTCCAGCTTGGTAGAACCTGCTAGCATCTATACTCAGCTGTAGGCATTCTTAATACAGCATCCACACACTCTTTACAAGGGGATCCGTGAAGTTGGGTAGGAAAAAATTACATCTTGATTTTTACAAACATCTAAAAGTAATTTAGCATTTTCTTCATTAAAAAAAACAACAACCTACACTATTCTGAGAAAGGGTCAGAACTCTTGCCATAAGAAAGATTAAGACTCTTCCTCTAATAACTCATTTGAGAATTCAGCGTCACCATACTTTCACAGAGGCTCAGAGTTTTCACACCAAGTAAGTGGATCTATAAAATGTTGGGTAGGCTATTGTACAAATATCTGAACTCTCAAATCCATGTTTGTTATAAACCCTAAAAATATCTATGGTCATTTTAACTACTTAAGGGAAAAAATTGAATGCTTTTATGAAATATGCATAATGTGGTTAAACAGCAGATTAAGCAAATCTGCTGAAAAAGTAATATGGTTTGATGTTATTGTTTAATCTTAAAATCAACTACTAGTATTACTATTGAGTCTGTGCCCAAACAATCTGGCCAATCTGTGACAGAGTTAGAAAACTAACTCTTCAGAAAATCAGTCAGTCACTAAGTATTTATTAAGTTCCTACTAATGCTGGGGATATAAAAATAGGTAAAAGGATAGTCCTTGCCCTAAAGGCACTCAAAATTTATTGAGGGACACGGGCAAACAAATATGTGCAAATAATATAGTCTGGATAATTAGGAAATAATTAGAGAGAAAGCACTGGAACTAAAAAAGGTTAAGAAAGGCTTCCAGTAGAAGATGGGATTTTAGGTGGGGTTGATGGAAGAAGCCAGGAAACTGGCAAGTGGAGATGAGGAAGAGTTCACATCAAAAAAATGGATCCATAAAATGTTAGGCAGGCAAATCCAGAAGGTTTTCACACATGTGGAGCATTTCATACATAAGGAACAGCCAGAGAAAATGTCCATAGTCCAGAGATAATAATTATTAGTATTTACCAACTTTGTGTCAGGTGATATGCTAAGGGCCTTACAAATATCTCATTTGATCTTCCCAACTACCCTGTGCAAGGTAGGTGCTATTATTATCCTCATTTTGTATTTGAGGAAACTGAGGCTAACAGAGGTTAAATGACTTGCCCAAAGGTCCTGAAGCTAGTAAGTGCATAAAGCCTGATTTGAATTCAAGTCTTAAGGATCTATCCACTGCTTCACCTGGTTGCCCAGGAGAGATAATGTCTAGTTCATGGAACAAGGCCAGTGTTACTGGACTGAAAATATTAAAAGACTGGATATGTAAGAGAGTGCTAGGTTATGAAGGGCTCTGAATGACAGAAGATCTTGTAATTGATCCTGAAGGTGACAGGGCATCACTGCGGTTTACTGGGAAGAGACAGAGGGTGATATGATTAAAGATGCACTTTAGGACAATCTAGAATTCTTACAGAATACTTATTTTTAGTTCTCAAGGCCTGCCTAGAAAAACCCAATCATCCATAGAGGTGTGGCATATTTTTTCTGAGTCACTTATGTATGCTACTCCCAGTGTATTGGGGCAATAGTCATAAAATTGGGACACAAAGGTAAGTGCTCCCTAGAGGACTAACATAGAGACAACAGTTATTTGAATGAGTGCAAAAAATGATTAATACCTGATTCAATCCTCCATTTTTCATAATTATTTTGTTATTATGTGTCTTTATTTTGGATTCATGGGTTGATCTAGAAAAAAAAAGGATCCACCAAAATCTTTCCTTCCCTCAGAACTTGTGAACTAGACTTCCCAGGCAAGAGGGCTGCTCACTTCCTTCATACCTACTACCACAAAACCTTGAAATTTCTTTCAGACCAATTCAATTTAAATTAAAATTCACTGAGTAACTATAGTTGAATGATTTCTTCTATTCTTAAACTATATCCCCGCAGTCAGAACAACCTGCAAACCCAGCAATAATAAAGGCCAAGAGAAAAGAGAGACCTAAGTAACCTTCAGTCAAGTCAAAAAAAGTAAATGGATCTTCTTAGCTCCAGAAAGGCTGCAGTGGGAGAAGTAGTCAGTGCTCAGTCCTGAAAAGCTATGAAAGGTCCTAAGATTTAGGGATTCCTAACACCACCCAGTCCAAGAATCCAAATGATCCAGGCAAGGGGCTAACCACCACCAATCAATAGTGCATCAAGGGGTGGAGCCTAGTCTTGACACAAAGCCTCAATTGAACAAAGAAACACTGATCAGTATTAAAACATTACAGCTCTACCACTCTGCTCTTTGTAGTGGCAAAAAATTGGAAAATGAGGGAATGTCCTTCGATTGGGAAATGGCTGAACAAATTCTGGTACCTGTTGATGATGGAATACTATTGTGCTCAAAGGAATAATAAACTGGAGGAATTCCATGTGAACTGGAAAGACCTCCAGGAAATGATGCAGAGTGAAAGGAGCAGATCCAGGAGAACATTGTACACAGAGACTGATACACTGTGGTACAATCGAACATAATGGACTTCTCTCTAGCAGCAATGCAATGATCTAGAGCAATGCTGAGGGACTTATGAAAAAGAAAACTAGCCACATTCAGAGGAAAAACTGTGGGAGTAGAAACACAGAAGAAAAACAACTGCTTGAACACATAGGCTGAGGGAGATATTATTGGGGATGTAGACACTAAACAATAACTTTAGTCCAACTATCAATAATATGGAATTAGGTCTTAATGATACATGTAAAACCCAGGGGAATTATGTCAGCCATGGGGGGAGGGGAGAGGGAGATTTGGGAGAGAGGGAAAGAACATGAAACGTAATTATGGGGAAATAGTCAAAATAAAAATCTTAACTTAAAAAAAAACTAAACAAGAGACAAAACAAACAACCAAAAAAAAAAAAAAAAACAGCATTACAGCTCTAAAGAACCCAAAAAGGAGTATAACTACATGACAACTCCAAGTAGTGACTCAAAGTCTATTTTCTTCCTACAAGCCCTTGAGGAAACAATGAGAATAGTTTAGAAGACAATATGATGAACCTTATCCAACTAACAGACTCCTTGAAAATTAGACTAGAAAGATATAAAAGGACATTTGTTTCAGTAATTACATGGGGCTGCAAAGATGACTACAGTGCTAACATTTTACTGTCCCTTCAGAATCTTCATGGCTTCAAAGTGGAATTAAGATAGTCAAAGAGAAAAGAGTTTAGAGAGTAGAAAAAGAGAGAAAAGGTAAAGGGAACATAGTGTATAAATGGAAGCTGCTAATTCTCTGTAAGCCACTTTGTTAGGTGTGCTTCCAGTTTGGAAAGAATGATTTATTTGGCTGCATGCCTTTGTGAAGAGTTACCATGAAAGCTCTGGAGGAGAGCTTCTTAATTCTTGCTCTAAAAGAGCAAGTACAGTTTCAACTCTCCTACAGACTAATTCCAGAGAGAAAAAGAAAAAAAAAAACTATGTTTGGGAAGCAGGAGATATGTAGAAGAACTACATACGTCAACAAGTCCTTGATTCCCAGCCTGTCTCCCTAAAAACTTCAGAGAATTTCCCCCAGATAAGATGAGGATCTCTCTTGGTTGATCTTATTCATGGTGGGAAAACTTGTTCATTGTGTGTTTTCTGGTATAGTTTAATCTGTAGAGATTCTCATGATTTCTGTTCACTCATTCTTGGTCAAGAGTTTACTCTCTTCACTATTTCATGGTTGGTTGTGCAACTAGTATTGGTAGGAAGGCAAATCAAGCCTTAAGTGTTTTGAACCTAAAAATAATTCCCCCAGACCAGCAATATTTAGAGAGACAGGTAGACAATAGACAGATAACACTAATCCCCCTCTTAAAAGGAAAACTGAACGACAGGTTTCACTATCCTTTCCCTTCTCTCCCATAAGCATCAGCCTCTCCGAGGAGGAGTGGGCAAAATTTCAGTGTTTCTATCAATGACCTCATGCTTCCTCAGGAACTTCATTAAGCAACTTACAAGGATCATTCTCATAGCTTACATAGCGAGTACATATACTCTACATCTCATAAATGGAGTGTCTGAGAAGAAAGATATACAAAACATGGAGGAATAGGTGGAGAGAACAGGCAGCAAATAAATCTTTCTCTAGCTGAAACACAAGAAAACACACACAAGTGAGCGCGTGCACACATGTGTGCACACATGTGTACATGCATCTGTCACAGAAATATAATGATAACTGGAAAATGAGGGGATCAGGGAAATTAAAAAGGAAGATAATTCTTGAGAGGCAAGAGCCTACCTGCTTCCCACCCCAACCCCATCCCCCGCCAACAAGCTTACTGATCCTGAAAGAGAGGGATTAAAAGGAAAAGGAAAGGAAAAGACCTAGAATCAAAAGGGTGACTATCAAATGGGGAACACTGAACAAATTGTGGTAAGTGAATACATAACAGAAAATTATTAACCATAGGAAGTGTTGACTAGATGACTATCCCACGAGTACACCACGGATTTGTGGGTTTTAACTATTACCTATTAATAGCTGTATGCCATGGGCAAGTCATTTTAATCCTGTTTGCTTCAATTTTCTCAACTGTAAAATGAGCTGGAAAAGGAAATGGCAAATGATTCCAGTATTTTTGCCAAGAAAACCAATGGGTCTGACACAAATGAATAACAACACGACATACATTAGGAGCTACTGGGCTGTCCTTAAAGGTGAAGGTTTATAATTATGGATCAAGAAAGTTATTAATCCTGAAAAGGGGAACACTGGCTTTGCAATCAAGAGGATTCAAGTCTAAATCCCAGTTCAGCTATCTTGCATGTCCCTTGGACACTTAACTATGGGCCTATATCCTTACTCATAAAAAATGGTAGAATTAGACTAGGTAATCTCTCTAAAGTTCATTAGAACTCTAAATCCTACTGAAAATCCTAACATAACTTAGATATCTAAAAGAATCTGTTGGCTTCATTGGGGTGGAGAGACTCACCTTAGAATGGTTCAGAAGGCAATCCCTAGTACTTTCCTATCTGCACAATTTTCACTTATATAATAAATTCGGCAAAAATTCTTCATAAAGTATCACCTGGCAAAGTCCTTTCCTTTGTTTCTTTTAACACCTCAAAAGTCCTGCTTATTTTTGTACACTTCTGCTCTCTATGTTTTGTTACTCTTACTATATGGCAAATCCATCTCCTCTTTGAGTCACATATATTTTTTTAAACCCTTAACTTCTGTGTATTGGCTCCTTGGTGGAAGAGTGGTAAGGGTGGGCAATGGGGTCACACAGCTGGGAAGTGTCTGAGGCCAGATTTGAACCTAGGACCTCTCGTCTCTAGGCCTGACTCTCAATCCACTGAGCTACCCAGCTGCCCCTTCACATATATTTTTAATGCTACTTCTCATGAACAATATAGGTGATAAGAAATGGTATGGTGGTTTGTTTAGACCTATTAACTGAAAAAAGGAGGTATGTGGTTCATAGTAATTAGCCTCAAGAAAAATTTCATGTTAACTTTATATGGAAGCTGAAATGTCAGTGGAAATTAAATCTGATTAGTAAACAAAAAGGAAATAGAAAGTATGATTCTTGGATGATCTGAAAATGATATATTTTTCAAGAAATTTTCTTACTATAATTAATAATACTACTTAACAAGGGGGCAGCTTCCACCTATAAGTCAATACACAGAAGTTAAGGGTTTAAAAAATAATAATAATAATACTTAACAAAAGCAACTAGGTCAACTTCCTAGCAAAAATATAAACACTGTTTTCTTTCCTTTTCAGGAAAAACAATCATCTAAAACAGGGGTCGGCAAGTATGGCTCTGGAGCCATATCTGGCTCCACCTCCCGACCAGTCAGTGTGGGCAGAGCCCCAGGATGTGCTCCGGGGGGCCCTTCAGCCCCCCCCCCCCACTCATATTCCAGCTAAAACTATACAAATTATAAATTTTAATAGACACTTTAGCATTTCACTACTTTCTATTCACATGTGGGGGGACTATGAGTGTGCAACACTACATACTGCCAGCTTTTTGTGTACTGTTTAATTTCGCTGAACTGTTTTAAAGGATGGCTCCCTGGGAGGGGATAGAGAACTACATTAGGAAATATAAGTGATATAAAAACAAAAGATATTAATAAAAATGTAATTTCAAAATCCTTGAAGTGTCTAAAATCATTTTGTTAGATTAAGAACATAGATGTGTAATGAATAACTGCTTTTAAAACTATAAATGTTATATTACAGTGGAGACACATTTTACATGGGTTAAATTCTAAGATCTACATTTAAGGTAAAACATTAGTCAAAACTACCTCCACTCCAGCAGATCTCCAAGACCAACAATATGTCAGGACAAAAACAGGCAAGAAGTTAGCAATTCACATAATTTCAGGATATGGAGTGGCTATGGATGGACTTTAGTGCAGCTTGGGAAGAGTGAGAAGCCAGGCTGAAAACTTGGGGAAAGAATTACATTCCCCATTTCATACTTACTTCAGGACATATGTTCCTTTTAATCGAATAGTTGGTCATTTTCCTTTTCTTCTTTTCGTTTCTCCTTCCTACTCCTTTCAAGCCCTCTCTCTTCCTCTCCTATGTCTTATTTTGAGCAAGTTAAATGTTAGATAATAACAGTTTATACTTTTAACAGAAATACAGAAGAACAAACTCCATACTCCATTAGAATAGTCAAAGAATCTAAATACAGTTCTCAAAATTTCAAATTATTAACAACCATCTATATGAAAGAATACTCCATATCACTATTAAGAGAAATGAAAGGCACTGTGTGTTATGTGGAAATTTTGAGGAAAGGTGTGGTATAAGGGAAATTTGAAAGGAGGATGTTGGAGACTTGCTAAATTGGTAATCTCGGTTACAGGTAGGCTGGGATTAAAGGAGATTCAGGGTATAATAGGACTGAAGTCAGGAGTATAACACAGAAGGGAAACAGAGATCTTTAGGAAGAAGAGAAATTAAACTAAACAGACAAACACAGCAGGCTTACAGACTGGGACTTAGACTCAAACACAAGCTGAGGGAAATAGACTAGACTGAAATTAACAAACAGGCTTTAGTTAATTTCACAGGAAGGGACTTGTTTTGAAGTAACACCTTCCTTCAAGATGGATGCCCCAGCTTCCCTCTAAGCCCAGAGTATATTGTTTCTTTCCCTCTTCTTCCCTCTTGATAACTAACAGACAAATTATACTAATAGGGCTGTTGAAACACAAAAGGATTTATTTTCTTTGAAGGATGTTTGTTAGGAAGGTGGATCAAAGGAAAGCCCTATCAGTTGTCTCAGGCACCTCAGGTGGGGGAAGGGAAGCAAAGATGGAGTCTGAGTAAGGACCTGCCTTTAAACTCAGCTTTACAAAGTGCTATTGCTATCTAAAGGGAATAAATGATGACTGACTAACTATAACTAATGCTGTCAATTAGGTAACCCTTCACAGATTTAACTCTTCTCTAATTACTCTCCTTATTAACTCCACAGACATATAAGGTAAGGGAGGGAAGGCAGGGATGGTATTAGGAAAGGAAGATATAAGGGTTTATCTAAAATAATAATTTCTTAAGTAAATATATCAAAGCTAGGCTAGATTTCAGTATTAAAGTTAGGTAATCAAGGCAGCTCGGCGGACTGACAACCTCCCTCCACGGAAGATCCAGCCAACTCCTCTTCCTCAAGATTCCAAACCCCTAACAGCTTTTGGAACTCAGCCAAAGCTAGAAAAAACTATATCACCCCAATTCTGTATACTACATGTGTAAGTGTTAAAAATTAAAGGTTGAACCCTGGAAAGTATAGGAATAGAAGGATCTTTCCTAAAAATAATAAACAATATATACCTAAAACCATCAACAAGCATCATATGAAATAGGGATAAATCAGAAGCCTTCCCAATAAGATCAGTAGTGAAACAAGGATGCCCATTATCACCTCTATTATCCAACATAGTACTAGCAATTAGAGAAGAAAAAAATTGAAGGTATCAAAATAGGCAATGAGGAAACTAAGCTATCACTCTTTGCAGATGATATGATGGTCTACTTAAAAAATCTAGAGAATCAACTAAGAAGCTTGTAGAAATAATCAACAACTTTAAAGTTGCAGGATACAAAATAAATGCACATAAATCATCAGCATTTCTATACATTTCCAACACATCACAGCAGCAAGAGGTAGAAAGAGAAACACCATTTAAAATCACCCCAGACAATATAAAATACTTAGGAATCTATCTACCAAAACAAACACAGCAATTGTACAAAAACAACTACAAAACACTTTCCAAATAAAACTAGATCTAAACAATTGGAAAAACATTGATTGCTCATGGGTAGGACGAACTAACATAATAAAAATGACCATCGGCCATGGGTGGGGGAAGGGGGAGGGGTGAAGGGGGAAAGTAGGAGCATGAATCATGTAACCATGTTAACTTTTCTAAAAAATGAATATTAATAAATGTTAAAAAAAAATTAAAGGTTGTACGGGGCAGCTGGGTAGCTCAGTGGATTGAGAGTCAGGCCTAGAGACGGAAGATCCTAGGTTCAAATCCAGCCTCAGACACTTCCCCACCGTGTGACCCTGGGCAAGTCACTTGACCCCCATTGCCCACCCTTACCACTTTTCCACCTAGGAGCCAATACACAGAAGTTAATCTTCCAGCTGCAGGTGCATACAATATTGCACCTTCTAAGAGAAAACAACAGTAGTTAGATATAAGAGGGAAAAAGAAGAGAGAGAAAGCAAAAACAGTGTTTGCTAGGTTCACTGACAAAAAGCCAGTTAGGGGGCAGTCCTCTTTGGCATAAGAGTGTACGTACAAAGTAATTGTGTTCAACTCCCTTCATTTCAATCAATTGCACCCCGAAGTTCATTCTGGATCTTCTGATGCAATACAGGTTTCTGCAGGTATCTTTCTCCAAACAGTTAATTTTCTGGATTCAAGGAGTTAGCAAGCTTTTTTCCCTGAAATTGTTCTCAAACAAAATTTTAAATTGTGGATTTTATGAAAATATATACAAATTCAATCCTGAGGTTTCACCTAAGTTGGTGACACTTTTGTCACCTAAAGACAAAAGGAGGGAATAGTGAACAATTGGCGAGTTTCTAAGACAGACACAAAGATGCATTTTCTGTGTAGCTGTGAATTAATACAATCATTATGGGAAGCAATTTGGAACTACATTGATGAAGTTGTGAATTAGTACAATCATTCAGAAAAGCAAAATATGACTAAAATGCTCATATCCCCTACCCCCAGATTCCTAGTATATATACCTCCTCCTCCAAGGAGCATACTGACCAAAAAAAAAAAAAAAAAAATCAAAATATTTATAGTAGTATATAGGAGAAACAAAGTGGATGCTCTTTGGGAAATGTCTAAAAAAAACCTGTGCTGTAGGAATGTAATAGAATATTACTTGCTGTATTAAACAAATAAAATAATGAATAAGAAGAAGCATATGGGCAGACATATGAAATGAAGCAAAGCAAACAGAGGAAAGAAGACAATATACACAATAACTACAACAATGTAAATGAGAAGAACTACAAAACAATTGAGAATGAATGTGACAATTAAAAAGAACAAGATTGGTCCCAATGAAGAGATATAAAACGATAATTCTCCAGGGGTGTGGAACACTGAATATATGGTCAAATATTTTTAAGTACACAGTCCCACTCATCTTTTCCTCCTTTTTCTTTTAAAAAACCTTTATTCTATTAGATGAGAAGGGGAAAGAAGGATATTAAGAAAATTTCAGTGATATAAAAACAAAAGATATCAATAAAATTATTTTTAAAATAAGAATAAGAATGCTGTGAAATTACAAAAGAAAAAATCTTGGCCACAAAGAAGAAACATGAAAATATATTTTTTTCCAAAAACAGGTTCACAAGTACGAGATACTATATATATGTCAGATTCTTTCCCCACTACAATGGCATCTAGATAGTGCAGTAGATAGGTTTGACAGCAAGTCTAGTTCAAATGTTGCCTCCATACTTATTAGCTGTATTAACTGCTCAGCTTCTGTTTCTTCATCTATAAAATGGGAATAGTAACAGCATTTATCTCCCATAGTTGATGAAGACCAAATGAGATAACATATATAAAGTTTTTTTGTAATCCTTAAAGCATTATGCAAATGCTAGCAAATTATTATTTGCTATATTGGTCAATTGTTTTAATTCTTTCCATTTGTCCCTTCCCCTTAAAAGAGAACTTTGTTATAAGGAATGGCTTCTCTGGGAGGAGAGAACAGGACGAAAAAGAAAACTTATGAGATTAAAAAATTAAAATATATAAGAGTCTATTTAAAAAACAAATGGAGATATGTAAGTTATTAGGTGAAGATGGTCCATTTTGTTTATTACATTTGCCTTCCAGAATAAATCTGATTAAATTAGTCTAATTCTTAACAAGATAAGACTTTTAAAAGATTCTTTCAAAACTTGCCTATTCAGCAAAGGAAAGTGATAAATGTTGGAGGGGATGTGGCAAAACTGGGACACTAAAACACTGCTGGTGGAGTTGTGAATTAATCCAACCACTCTGGAGGGCAATTTGGAATTATGCCTAAAGGGCTTTAAAAGAATGCTTGCCCTTTGATCCAGCCATACCACTGCTAGGTTTGTACCCCAAAAAGATAATGAGGAAAAAGACTTGTACAAAAATGTTTATAGCCACACTCTTTGTGGTGGCAAAAAAATTGGAAAATGAGGAGATGTCCATCGATTGGGGAATGGCTGAACAAATTGTGGTATCTGATAGTGGTAGATTATTATTGTGCTGAAAGGAATAAAGAACAGGAATTCCATGTAAACTGGAAAGACCTCCAGGAATTGATGTAGAACAAAAGGAGCAGAACCAGAAGAACATTGTACACAGAGACTAATACATTATGGCATAATCGAACATTGGCTTTTCTACTAGCAGCAATACAATGATCCAGGACAATACAGAAGAACATCCAGAGAAAGAACTATGGAACCAGAAATGCATTAGAAAAATATATGCTTGATCACATAGTTTGATGGGGATATGATGAGGGTTTTGGAGTTAAAAGATCACTCTACTGTAAATATGAATAACATGGAAATAGGTTTTGAACAATGATACATGTATAACCCAGTGGAACTGATTGTCAGGTGGGGGGGTGGAGTGGGTAATGTCATGTAACCATGGAAAAATACTCTAAATAAAAATGTTTTTCAGTTGCCTATTAGATCCCAGGAACTATGCTCGGTATTGAAGATACAAATACAAAAACAAAAAGCCCTCAAAAAGCTTACAATTCTATTGAGTGTTAGAAGTGGGGACCAACATAAGCATATAAATCAATACAAATTATCAATAAAGTACATGGCAGGGATGGAGAATAACTGGGAGTACTAGGAAAGGTTACCACTTGGTGATGATGCTTGAGCTGAGCCTAGGAAAGTTGAAGAGGCAGAAATGACAAGAGTGAATTTCAGTCATAGAAGATTAACTGTGTGAAGGCAAAGAAATAGGAGATAGAGGAAAATCGATTTTCCAATCACATTAACTCATGAGGGCTATCTATAAGGCATAGAAAGGTTGCAATCTGTGTTGGTAGAGAAAATAACGCCAATGAGGAAATCACAGATATCTAGATTTTGCTAAGTTAAGGCAATTAGAGTCATGGAAGCAAAGGGCTACCTGAAGTCTGGTTGTAGAAAGGCCATTAATGATTGAAGGGGTGTGATCAAGGATGTCATTCCTCAAAGAAGAATCTGAGTTAGGTTTTAAAAGGTCAGTTAAAAAAATCAATAGGCAGTATTCTAGGCAGACAGAATAGTTAGCAAAGGAAAAGATTTTAGGCATACTTAAGAAACAAGAAACAAATGCACATTTGCTAGAATAGAAAATATACAGAAAAAAAATATGTGCTTTAAGGATAGGGTGCTTATTTAAGAGGTTTTTTTTTATATATACAAAGGGAAGGGAAGGAGGAAAAAAGCATTTATATAGCACCTACTACATGCCAGTTATATATCAGAGGAAGGTGACTTGCCCAGGGTCACAGCTAGAATGTATCTGAGGCTGGATTTGAAATTAAATCTTCATGACTCCAGGCCCAGAGCTAGTCAACCCAATGATTCATCTAGTTGCCCAAAGGAGAAACATGACCATATTTATACCTAAGGAAGACAAGCCTGACAGAGTATAAAAGGATGGCTTAGATAACTATGGAGGTGAAAATAAGGTTCCTGCTAGAATGGTAATGAGCCACTCTATTAGGAGAAGTGGCCACAACAGACATGGCAGGGACAAATTCAGAGGGATGATGGATTAAAAACTGGCCAAAGAGTAGTAAAGATTCAAGTATACCTCTTCAACAAAAAGATTTGTGTGGTAAGCTAGTCAGGAAGACCTAGGTTCAAATCTCAACTAAGACACTAGCTGTGTGACTTTGGGTGAGTCACAACCTCCTCAGGCCCTATTTTGTATCCATCCCTATTATTCAATATCTCTTTTCCCTTTTGTGGCTAACCCCTTGAGAATGCTGCCACAATAGGTGTCTTTATTTCTTTCCCTCTCTTTCTCTTAACTCTTTTCAGTCTGGCTTCTAACATCATTCAACTGATTCTCCCTAAAATTATCAGTTTTCTCTTACTCATCAAATCCAATGGCTTTTCTTCTTTGCTCACCTTCCCTGATCTCTCCACAGCCTGACACTATTGATCACCTTCCTTCTTGATGGATGGTCTTTTTTTAAGGTTCTAATGGCATGCTCTTTTCTACCTCTGTCTATATAGCCACTTCTGTCTTCTTTGATACTTCTTCATCTACATGATTGCCCCCTAACAAAGAGTCGCCCAAAGTTCTGCTCTGGGTTCTCTTCTCTATATAAACTATATCTCTTGGTAATCTCATTATCTTCCAAGCATACTATAGTGCTTCTCTTATGATATTTGAAGAAAACTGGCCTATGGGATTATGAGATCTTAAAATGGAAGGAGAGGGTTGAATAACAGTGGTATAAATGTATACCTTTATATATCACCTATCAGTTAACTGAAAGCAAAAATGAATGTCAATTTTAAAAAGTAGAATTCCAATATGAAACAGTATAAAAATTAAGAAATTCCTTCCATTATTGGTCCCATCTATACTTTTATGTATCAAGTCTAAGGAACACAAGTGGAGAAAATTATATATACTAAAACTCTGATTCATCCAATTCCTCCTCTATCCAAGAGACATATATGAAGAAGGTGAAAACCAGATATTCTCATCAGAAGAAGAGCATAACCTTGTAATAGTCCTGGGTTAAGGGATAATGGGGAAGAAAAAAAAAAAAAAGAAGGGGAAAGAGAAGAAAAAAGAGAAGGAAGGGAGAAGAGAAAGGTTACATCTTATTCTAGTACTTTCAAAAACAAATTTCATTCAAAAATACATTTTTCTCTTCTTCAAACTTAAGAGAGCTAAATCTCTGGCTTTTAAAGCAGCCTTCCCCACCCCCTCCTCTGGAACCTAGCCCTTTTTCCTCCCTTTTCCAGGGTTTTTATATTTTATTCTGCCAGCCTTCTTATTGTTCCAATACAAAAACCCATCTCCTAACTCCATGCCTTTTCATTATCCCCCATGTCTGGAATGCTCTATTTTCTCATCTCTTTCCTCTGTTTTTGCTGCTTTCTTTAAGATTTAACTTAAATCTCACCTTCGAAAGAGGCATTTCCCAACTTCCCCATTTCCTCTAATGCTAATGTCATTCCTTTGAGATTGCCTCCCATTTAAACAGCAGATATTATATATGTACAATCTTTTTACATATTGTTCCTCCACTATAATTCAAGCTCCCTAAGGAGAGAGCCTATGTTTTTGTCTTTCTGTTGCCAGCACTTAGTCCAGCCAACTGGCACATATCAAACATTTAATAAAAATGTTCAACTGACGTAAGTCTTTTACCTAGTAAGTTTGAAAAATAACTTTGTTCAGTGCTAACCCATTAAGGAAAAGTAAACTTAAACAATCTAAAGGCATAGATTGTGAGTATTTAGAAGAGAGCATAGGGGGGCAGCTGGGTAGCTCAGTGGATTGAGAGTCAGGCCTAGAGATAGGAGGTCCTAAGTTCAAATATGGCTTCAGACACTTCCCCGCTGTGTGACCCGGGGCAAGTCACTTGACCCCCATTGCCCATCCTTACCACTCTTCCACCAAGGAGCCAATACACAGAAGTTAAGGGTTCTTAAAAAAAAGAAGAAGAAGAAGAAGAGACCATAGGACAACTAACTAGGTGGAGTAGTGGATGGGCCAGGCTGAAGTCAGGAAGACTCACCTTCAGGAGTTCAAATCTGACCCCAAACACTTACTAGCTGTGTGACCTTGGGCAAGTAAGTCACTTAACTGTTTGCCTCAGTCTCCTCATCTGTAAAAATGAACTGGAAAAGGAAATGGCAAACTAATTCAGTGTCTCTAACAAGGAAACTCCCAAGTTTTCTTTGGAAGTAGTAGTAGAACCAAAAAAGTAGTAGAATACAACTGAAAAATGACTAAACAACAATGGCCTCATCATGAACAATTCAAATCATATTAAACTCAATTTCTTTTTTGACAGAATAGATTATTACAGACCTAGATTTCAAAAGCATATGACAGTCCCTGGTGCTATTAATGGAGCACCAAGGGAAAAAAATGTGGGCTAGATGACAGATAAGTTGGCTTTAGAGTTGGTTCCACAGGAGGACCCAAAAATTGTCATTAACAAGTTGATATTACCTCTGACAGAGATCTCTAGTGTATGCCTGGGATATGTCCTTGATCTTATATGAGTCAACATTTTTATAAGTAAGTTAGGTAAAAGCATAAACTACACAATTATCAAATATGTATATGACACAAAGCTAGGAGGAATAGCTAACATGCTGGATGCCAAAATCAGGTCAATTAGTCAAAGAGATCACAAGAGGCCAGAATTATGGACTAAATTTAATAAGAAGAAATTAAATGGTGCTAAGCAATACATTTAAGTTCCAAAATTCAAAGTCACAAAGACAGTGAGTAGTCAACAATTTATGTGAAAATAATTTGAAGGGTTCAAGGAACTGAGAGTTCAACATTAATCAACTGTAATGTGGTAATCAAATACCTGTCTCAGTATAGTTATACCAGATGAATGACCTCTAAGGTTGATCCAAATGTGACATTACGTGTTACTTTTATTCAGTGTCCCATCACTTCTATGGGCATATTTTCCCTTTACTTCTACAACTGGACCATTTTTACCTCTCCCTTAACTTACTAATGAAGGCATATGCTTTAAACTTTAGAAAGCAACATTACAAATACCTAGCCTTTCCCCTCTATTTGCCTACTGTCAAAATTTGAAATTTTTGCTTTGAAAAAAATGTTTTTTTAAATTTTGCTTTGAAAAGCAAAATAAGTTTAAAGGAAATTGCCCAAGTTTATTAAGAAATCAATACATTTCAGGGGCAGCTAGGTGGCTTCAGTGGACTGAGAGCCAGGCCTAGAGGCAGTCTCGGACATTTCCAGCTATGTGACCCTGGACAAGTCATTTAACCCCCATGGCCTAGCTCTTACCACTCTTCTGCCTTAGAACCAATCACAGCACTGACTCCAAGGTGGAAGGTAAGGGTTTAAAAAAAAAAAAATCAATGCTGATAAAATATGTGCTTTTTTTTCTACATCCTACCCAGGAAAGCCTGAAATGTTTTTATTTATCTTCTCAAAGGTATACTTACAGATTATTCTAGATGCCTTAATATAAAAATAACAATTTTTTTATATCCACCAAAACAAGTTACAATATCTTAAAAAGGGCCATTGCTCAGGTACTATAAAATTTGGTATATTTTAAGCTCCAAGTATTTGCTATGAGATTTTTTTTAGCAGTAATATAGGCAAAGTTTGTTTTTTTAAGCTACCCTTTCATTTTTTTTTAACTTAAATACATAAATACTACAAATCTGAGAGAAGCAGCTAAAGAAAATGTAAAGAACTGTATAATCTTGCTGCAAAAGAAAATAGCAACACTGCTCAGTAATTTACAAAAGATTCTAATTTGGAGATTTTTAGGGGTTGGGGAGTTTGCCAAATATCATGCAACAAGATAGGAGGGGGAAAAAACAGAAATTTTGATGGTTTAAAAAAAAAGCCAAACATTTATATGGTTCTAACAGGCAGGTTCCAGTTAAGTTAGCAAACCAACTTAGTAAGTAGCACCAGCCCAAATTGTGAAACCCCAAAAGAATGGCAAGAAAATGACAATGAAACAGAAATAACACTATGGAACAAAAATATCACTGACTAGCTTATTACTGTTCAAGCTGAGTGGCACTCAAAAAGTAAACATTACACAGTGTGTGGCCCATCTGTGCCTGTGGAAGGTATCATGTTCTTTGTTCAAGGGATAGAAGAACTAAAGCTGAGAAAGAAATACAAAGGAAGCAGAAGAAGCAAGAAGCTAAAGGCCTCAGGAAGTTGGTGACCTCTGTACCTTCTATTACTTTGTCCTTTCATCTATTCTGAAATCTCAAAAGAACTGAGATCAAAAAGGGAAAGGAAGGAATCCACGAACCCTTGTATGGGACAGGGCAGGGGTAAAAAACAAGAAAGAGAAGACAACAGCAAAATAATATACTGTATATTTCCACAGGCCTGACTAGAACATGGCATCCAAAAAATGTCATGATCAAAATGATATATAAGCAAAACAAAATAAATGATAAAGCATTCTCAGCACTTTGTAAAACCTCCTCACACTCCTAATTCTCATATATGTATCTATTTCTAGCAAACACTTTTCAATTTCCCGCTGAAAAGATCTGACAAATATCATAAAGCCCAAATGGCTACATTGTCTGGCATGAAAGATATCATTAAGGATATCCTGCTACACTGCTACCCTCCCATCCCTATCCAGTAATGTCAAGAGACCTAGAAGTCTCCACAAAATGGAGTGGTCCCCTAAGGAAGACTTATGAGACAATATGATTTATCATATCATGAGAAGGGATGAATGGGTTGTGATTCTTTGAAGATTACTGAGATCCACTCACAGGTTTAAATCTGCTGTTCCTTCCCATATAATCTAAGAAGCTGTTCCTCCTCTAAATGTGACCCTCTCTTTTGTACCAAATGAGGACTACTACCCTTAAATCACCTCTTTAACTTTTCTCTCTCTATTGGCTTCTTCCCTTCTACCTTCAAAAACATGCTCTAACCTATCTATTCCGTAAGTTTTCAGCTATTTCATTTGAAAGTCTTATCACCACATCAAAATCAACAGGTCCAAAACCCCACTCATGATCTTCCTACTAGTCTCCAAAATAATTTGCTCTAATTAGGTCTGTCTCTCTCCTCAAGAGGTAGCTAGGAGACACAGTGATAAGAGTGCTGACCCAGGAGTCAGGAAGTTAAAATCCATTCTTAGGCTCTTACTAGCTGAATAATCCTGAGCAAATCACTTAATATTATGACTGCAGTACACCTGAGCACCTTGTGATCTCTTGATGCCAATAAGATAAAATACAGTCAGTTGATTCACTATCTTAACTATACATTTAAGGCAGGTCTCTGAAGCAAGAGTTTTATTAAGCAATTTATTTTTCTCTTTGTCCCTAAGGTTTTTTTTAATGAAATTATATTCAATTCCTAGAAAAAGTTGAAATCAAAAGAAATTTAAGACCTGTTTGTAGTGAATGGAAAGAATGTTGGATATGGTATCAGAGGAACTGGGTCCAGATCCCATTTCTGCTAAGTATATCCCTCTGAGTATGAATTTCCTGAACTGTAAAATGAAGATGAAGGAGACGGTGAAAAAATATCTTTTCCAGTTCTGGTCCCAAGATTTGTGTCAATGAATCCATAGCACCAGTATTGTACTTCTTTCAATGTGGTTAAAACATATTAACTCTTGTGATCTGATTAAAATATAATATACTCATATTCTTAGATGTATGAGAACAGGAGAAGGAGGATGGGGGGGGAACCAGAATGGTGGGGGGGGAGCTGCCCAGTGAAAAGATTCCTCTGAAAATGCAAGTGTCTTCTCTGCAAATTTGGGGATGCCCCCAAAATATTAAAAAGTGAAGTGACTTTGCCCAGATCACAGCCAGAACCCAGGTGACCTTGGATCAAAGGCCTGATCTCCATTTACTACAGGAAAGGCTCCTAAAACTGTTATAGGGTAGCAGGTGTTACACACTTCAAAATTTAGGCTGAATAAAAAAAAAAGAAAGTCTTGAAGGTTAATTTAAGCCAACAAAACAGGGTATTTCCTTTTCCTATCCATACAATACCAGATATCTAACATCTTTAATTGGATCTGTGAAATATCACATTACAATGTTTCTTTTTTAAACCCTTACCTTCTTATCTTAGAAGGATACTAAGTATCACTTTCAAAGCAGAAGAGTGATAATACTAGGCAGCTGAAGCAAAATGACTTGCCCAGGGTCACCCAGCTGGGAAATATCTAAAGGCCAAATTTGAACCCATCATCCCATCTCCAGACCAGCTCTCTATCCACTGATCTACCTATAGTTGTCCCTGTTACAATATTTCTTGAGGCATTAAGTAGCATTGAAACAATGTTATAAATAATAAATTTGGCTATGATATTCTTGAAATTGGTCAAACAAAATATTTTCCCCTAGTTACTCTTTTCGCTTTCTCATTGTTGAATTTTACATTGCATCTTCTAAAATTACATTAGCAAAAAATTCATAGAAATATATTTTTCAAGTATCCTTTTCAATTTCCAAAATGGCAAAACTGAATGCTGTTATTAGCATAGAAGACAGAGTTCTAGAATCAAAATCTAAAAGAGGAAGAAGGAAATAAGCACTTATATAGTGTCTCCTAAGTGCCAGGAGAAGTGCTAAGCACTTAATAAATATTATCTAACTTGATAAAAAGAATCAGCATGTAGATAACTCTTTAAGGTTTGCAGAGCACTTTTCAAAGGACAACTTCATTTGGTCCTGACAAGACAACTTTGAAATTAAAGTGCTATTATTTTCCCCTCTTTACAAAGGAAGAAACTGAGACAAACATTAGTGAAGTGACTTGCCCAGGGTCATATATCTTGTAACTTATATGAGGCCAGATTTTAACTCAAATCTTCCTAACAAGTCAGTAAGTCACTATAACACCTAGCTGGCCAAAAAATCTGGGTTAAATTCTCAGATACTTTCTAGCAACATGAACCCTGAGTAAATTACTTAAGTTAGTTGGTAAAATAAGCATTTTTAAATTCCTACTAGCCACTGTTTAAGTGCCTACTCGGTGTGCTGTGTGAGGCCCTAGGAATACAAAAAAAGGAAGAAAATAGAACCTTGTTCTTGAGCTCAGGGTCTGATAGAGGAGGCAGCCATGCAAACAAGTACTTAGAAACAAAATTATATGAGGGAAGAGATAATAAGGGGGAAAACTTGTACAAAAATATTTATAGCCACACTCTTTGTGGTGGCAAAAAATTGGAGAATGAGTGAATGTCCTTCAATTGGGGAATGGCTGAACAAAATTGTGGTAAATGCTGGTGATGGAATACTATTGTGCTCAAAGGAATAATAAACTGGAGGAATTCCAAGTGAACTGGAATGACCTCCAGGAATTGATGCAGAGTGAAAGGAACAGAGCCAGAAGAACATTGTACACAGAGACTGATACACTGTGGTAAAATCGATTGTAATAGACTTCTCTACTAGCATCAATGCAACGATTCAGGACAATCCAGATAACTTATGAGAAAGAACACTATCCACATCCAGAGAAAGAACTATGGAACCAGAAATGCATTAGAAAATATATGTTTGATCACATAATGCGATAGGGATATGATTAGGGTTTTGATGTTAAAAGATCACTCTACTGCAAATTATGAATAACATGGAAATCATTTTTGAACATTGCTACACGTATAACCCAGTGGAACTTCTTGTCAGCTTTGGGAGCAGGGAGGAGAGAGAAGGGGAGGGGATTATGAATCATGTAACCATGGAAAAATATATTCTAAACAAAAATTAAAAAAATTATATGAGGGGACCACTGTTACTAGATCACAGAATATGTTGAGGTGGGTAAGACTGGAAAGGGAAAGGGGCCCAGGTCATGAAGGGCTGTATAATTCAAATGGGGGCAGCAAGATGACACAGTAGATAAGAGTGCTAGGCCTGGAGATGAAAGGTTCTTGGTTCAAATTTGACCTCATACTTTCCTAGCTATCACTCTAGACAAGTCACTTAAGCCTGACTTCCTAACCTTTGCTACTCTTCTGTCTTAGAATTGATACTAAGACAGAAGGTAATAAGGGTTTAAAAAAAATACAAATAGAAACTTTTACATCTGGTTCTAAAAAAGATAGGGAGCCACAGGAGTATATTTGTGGAATAGGGGCCATGGTCAGAAGATCAATTTGACAGCTGAACAGAGGATGGACAGTAGCAGGGAAAGATTGAGGCATGTAAGAATAAAGAGAACCTTCTTCTGGCTCTTTTTGTCCCATCCTCCATCCTTACAGGCAGGGAGACCAATCCGAGAGCTACTGTAGGGAATCCAGGCATGAAAAGGTGAGGAACTGTACCAGGATGGAGGTAGCATCAAAAGAGAGAGGATAATAAAGGAAATGTTATTAAAATAGTTCAAATACAATGTTGTTTTTAAAAATGATGAAGGCCGATATAATGAGGGAAATTAGTATTTTAATAAAAGCCATGCTGATGGAGATAAATCATTAGACCACACACCTGGTAAAAAACTTTTCAAAGTTACTGCCAGTGTCCATCCTCGCTATGTAGCCAAAAAAGGCCGTCTCAAGCCTGACCTCCGAATTTAAGCTGCCCTCTATGTTGCAAAACCAGAAACCGGAAACCCATTGGATCATGGGGAATGTAGTTCCAAAGTTCCCCACATGTCCACAGGAAGTCTGTAAGATACTACATATCTTAATGCTCAATATTTCCAAATAGAACCCCAAGTGATTTTAAATAACACAACAACCTCAGACACTTATTAGCTGTTTGCAAGTCATTCAACCTGTTTGCTTCAGTTTCCTCAATTGTAAATTAAAGATAACAATAGCATACAACCCCAAGGATTGTCTGTTTGCCTCAGTTTCCTCAGCTAAAAATTGAGGGTAATAATAACACATGCCCCTCAGGATTGTTGTGACCATCAAATGAGATAATCAGAAAGCACTTAGCACAATGCCTGGCTTATAATAAAGTATAATATAAATGTCATTTATGAATTATTTGAAATTCCAATTAAATGTGATGTTTGAAAATAAATCTGGACCATTCAAATTCAGAATGTTTGAGTTTCTAAATTATAAGGCCTTATTTGACCTCTGTTTCATTTAATTTAGGTTATGGGAAGCAAAATGATGCAGCCTAAAATAATGTCAAGGCCATGTAGCACTATAGCTTATTATGTCTTTACTCATAGCAGAGCACCACAGGCATTTGTTCATCTTATATGTATTCAATTCAATAAACATTTATGAAGCATCTATTAAAATGCCAGGAACTGTGCTACTTTCAACTATCCAAATAATGGGGATACAAACAAAAAGAAAAACAGATACTCTCAGCCTTCAAGAAGCTTATGATTTAATGGGCAGGGAGAAGGGCTCAGGGAGTACCTATTATTTACAAGCACATAACTATCTACATATATTATTACATAGTTAATAAATGTTTGTCATCATGGCTATTTTTAGTTTTTCTTAAGATACTTCCATTTTGTTTTCAATTAAAATCAATGTTATATAAATAAGATTCTATTCTGACTTCCTTTAGTTAAAGAGCTAAAATCCATAAAGAAAGAAGAGTCTGAACTAAATTATAATAACTGTGATATTGAGATTAAATCTACTCTGCCCTTGCTTAGATTTAATCACCATTTGATTGATCACAAGTATGGGAGGTCCATAACCCACATGTTAGTATGAGTAAAGAATCAGAATCAACTGACTGCCCCCCTAGGCAGTCCTAAGGGAGGCATCTGTTGTGATTGAACACACATACTAGGAGGGAGGCACAGGAAGTGACGCATAAGTGACCCCTTTAAAAAGAGAGAGTTGAGTGAATCAAGAGGCTTCTGGTTTTGTGAAGGGGAACTGAGGGAGCTCTGCTGGTTCATGACTGAGACTGTTCCAGGTGGTGAGCATTAAGACTGAATCTTCCTGAACTTCTCTTAAGGAACTTTCCTTTCAAAGAGACTCTGTGACTGAAGCTTTGCTTCATTATGCCTCCTGGGCCTTTGCCCCTCAGGCTAGATCTTTTCCAATTAAGGACTAGTAAAATCTGCCTGGTTTGAGCTAGGGCTGGAGCAATTTACTCAGTGTGTTAGATCACTTATCCTATCTTATCCTCTCTCTGATTTTCTTACTTTCTCTCTTCTTAATTGTAAATAAACTTCCATAAAAGTAAAAAAAAAAAAAAAAAAAAGTCTTGAGGTTATTCCTTAATTCAGGAAATTTCCCCTGGTGACCACCTTTTAATATATTCAACCAAAACCCTTTTTTCCCCATTACATAACCCAAAAACTCTAAACAGGAAATACTGCTGCCACTAATGAAATTTTTTTCTTTTTAATTATAAAAATAAGAAATGCTGTGACTTAAAATGTTAATTTCTCTCTGCCATGATTGTGAAAGTAATCCTTAGTTCTAGAAAGCTATACTGCTATACTGAGTTTATATATATATATACACACACACATATATACTATATTCCAGGCTAATTGAAGTTCCTATAAAGTGGTCTCTACATGAATGAAGTATGATTATATATTCCATATAAATTCCATGAGGTATTATTTTGTAGGTCTCCAATACAGAAATTTTGAATGTTCAGTAGAACATTTTTATTGTGGATTGAAATATGCTTGATTTTAGACCCCACACTTAGTATGACTCAGCAACACTGGTCACCAATTTTAAAGACATTTAGAATGTAGTTTACTACCTTCCACTTTGGTTAAAAAACAAAACCAAAAAATGCTTCAGTTTTCAGAACACATTTCCTGACCCAAGGAACTTCAATACTCTGATTCAAACCAAATACTGTCTAAATTTCTTGTCATTTTTTATTTTCATATTCTTAGCACTTAGTAGAATGCCTTTAATATATTTGGTGGGAAAGAAGAAACTTCTATCCATGAAAGTCAGCAAGTATCTTCACCTTATAATCTTACAGAAAAACTGCTCTGAGGACACAGAGAAAATCAAGTTGGTCACAAAGCCAATATGTCAAAGAGGTTCTTGAACCCAAGTCTTTGAGAGGCTGACTGCCATTCAGAGACAACCCCTTTGGCTCTTCATCAACATCTCTACCAAGGAGAGCAAGCTCCTTGGGAGAACAGACACTCATTTTTTCATCTCTGTATCCCCAGTACCTAGCAAAATATTTTACATATAGTAGGCATTTAATAATTATTGAATCATATGAATTTAACGAATGTAATTACTAGATAAGATTATTTTAGAATAAAAAGTGATTTTAAAGATCTTATCCAAACCTCTCACTTTGAAGACTTCTACAAATATGAATAGCACTGGAAACCAAATTTAAACAGACACCTAAATTTAATGTTTTTTTTCACTATAGCTAGGTAGTATATAGAGCAGTGGGCCTGGCATCTGGAAAAAATGAGCTCAAATTTGGCCTCAAACACTTACAAACTATGTGACACTGGAAAAGTCATTTAATCCTGTTTGCCTCAATTTCCTCATCTTAAAATGAACTAGAGAAGGAAATATCAAACCACTCAAGATCTTTGCCAAGAAAACCTAACTGGGATCATGAAGAGCTGAAGACAATTAAAACAACTGAACTCCAACTTCATGTACACACTTAGAAACACTATTTTGTAAACGGCGTTTTAACCTAACAGATACATGCTAAATAGTTAAATTTCAAAAATAAAACTAAATTGAAACTCTGACAGAGGTCTAATTACTCAAATATACAAGGAGTTAAATCAATTGTATTAAAAAATCAAGCCATTCCCCAATTGATAAATGGGCAAGAGACATGAATAGGCAATTTTCAGATAAAGAAATCAAAAGTATCAATAAGCACATGAGAAAGTGTTCTAAATCTCTAATAATTAGAGAAATGCAAATCAAAACAACTCTGAGGTATCAGCTCACACCTAGCAGATCGGCTAAAATGAAAAAAGGGTAGAGTAATGAATGCTGAAGGGGATGTGGCAAAATTGGGACATTAATGCATTGCTAGTGGAGGTGTAAACTGATCCAACCATTCTGGATGGCAATTTGGAACTGTGCTCAAAGGGCTATAAAAGAATGCCTGCCTTTTGATCCAGCCATACCATAGTTGGGTTTGTACCCCAAAGAGATCATAGATAAACAGACTTGTACGAAAATATTTATAGCTATGCTTTTTGTGGTGGCAAAAAACTGGAAAAGGAGGGTATGCCCTTCAATTGGGGAATGGCTGAACAAATTGTAGTATATGCTGGTGATGGAATACTATTGTGCTCAAAGGAATAATAAACTGGAGGAATTCCATGTGAACTGGAAAGACCTCCAGGAATTGATGCAGAGCGAAAGGAGCAGAGCCAGAAGAACATTGTACACAGAGACCAATACACTGTATTAAAATAAAATGTAATGGACTTCTATACTAGCAGCAATGCAATGACCCAGGACAATTCTGAGGAACTTACGGAGAAGAACGCTACCCACATTCAGAGGAAGAACTGCAGGAGTGTAAACACAGAAGATAAACAACTGCTTGAACACATGGGTTGATTCTGACATGATTGGGGATGTAGACTCGAAACTACCACACCAATGCAACTATCAACAATTTGGAAATAGGTCTTGATCAATGACACATGTTAAAACCAGTGGAAATATGCATCAGCCATTTGGGGGGGGGGGGGGAGACTGGAGGGGGGAGGTGAAGGGGAAAGTAAAAGCATGAATTATGTAACCATGTTAACTTTTCTAATAAATATTAATAAATGTTTATAAAAAAATTAAAAAAACAAACTAAATGACCCTAATTACCTATTGAACCCCAGGCAGGACTTCAATTTCTTCATTTATAAAATAAAAAGTCTAGAAGAGGCTAGCCTCTAAAGTCCCTGAATATATATGAAGTAATCCTACCAAACAAGCCAATATTAAAATGTTACTTGCGTTAAATCTATACAAATTTCATTTTACGTAATTTATAAAAAGTTAGCATTAATGGCATCAGTACTTTAAAGTACACACCTTTGCACTGTAAGAAACAATAAATAGATCAGATTAAGTAAAAAAAAAAAACAAAAAAAAACAAAACTTGGGAAACAGCTAGGTGGTTCAGTGGATAGAGTATCTGGCCTGGAGATGGAGGGGTGGGGAGTGGGGTGGGGGTTGTTGTCTAGGTTCAAATATGATCTCTGACATTTGCTACCTATGTGGCCCTAGCCAAGTCACTTAATCATTGATTCTAAGACAGAAGATGAGGATTTTTTAAAACCCCTGGAATGAAAATTTAAACTGCTTTTTCCTTTCCTATTAGGAGCTCAAAGAGAAAATCAAGGGTGCTTGGGCAACATAAGCTTGAAGAAGTTTTTAGACTTCTGTTCCAAACTAACTCATTTTTTCCAACAACTTTTTATTTCTTCTCCTACCTTCCTCTCATACAGGTATTAGTATAATGTGTTAATAAACAATTCTCAAAAAAAGTATAGGATAAACATATAGAAACACACTCATATAATTTCATAAAGTATTTAGAAGAAACATATCAAGACCCACAAATCATACTCCAAATTAAAACATTAGACATGCTTTTATTGAAGATAATCATCACAGAATCTTAAAAAGAACATCTTCCTGACTTGCAGCAGAATCATAATGAAACTAACCAGGTTGTATGAAATCTGACCTTTTCACAAGCTTTCCAGAGAAGATCCCATAATTGCCTGTTTAGCCCATCCACATACCAAATGACAGGAAATCCTTTGTCTACCAAGCCCTCTAACTGAAGCTTAGATTAGAAACTTATATCCTTTTTTTCTAGGTCTGCCCTCAACAAGATGTCACCATCCTGTCACTCCTTTCATGTTTTTTAAAAAGTAATTACTGATATTTAAAAAGCACTCTCAGGTTTATAAACATTATCTCATTTGAATGTCAATAAACCTTTGAGGTGTGAGGAATTTGCTGCCACCATTAACCACATCTGACAGAAGAGAAGTGAAGCTCAGAGAAGTGACATAATTTTCCTGTAGTGACACAACTAATATAAGTCTGATTCAGGTCTTCTAGCCTCCAAGTTAAAGACTCTGTCCACTACAGCAGTAATGGCAAACTTGCAGCCTCAATTCCCTTTATCAATATTTTTTTAAAAAGAAAATACTTACCTGGGGGAGCTGAACAGCTCAGTGGATTGAGAGCCAAAACTCTAGAGATGAGAGTTCCTCAGTTCAAATCTGGCCTCAGACACTTCCTAGCTGTGTGACTCTGGGCAAGTCACTTACCCCCCATTGCCTAGCTTTTACCCCTCTTCTGCCTTAGAACCAATACACAGTATTGATTCTAAGACAAAAGGTAAGGGTTTGAAAAAAAATACCTTAACTTCTGAATGTTCTTTATGCTGTTCATGTCTCTCTGAAGTAATGAGGTCCAAGACACTTTCTGACAATGGACTGGTTCTAAAAGATTTGTCAGGAATTCTGCAGATTGTACAGCACTGATATTCCCGGCCTAACAAGTCAGGATATCTGGCTTCAACATCACAAGAACCTGACACTTCACTTGCCAGTGATCCAGTCTCTTTTTCTTTTCCATCACTGTCGCTTCTTCACCAACTAGAAGGAAAGGTCTCCTTTTTTATTGATACACTGTACTATATAGCAGGCTCTGTGGCAGAGAGCTTATAATCTAGTAGGCAAGAGAAGATTAGATGCATAATTTTTAAGACAAAAAGTAGTGCCATAAGAGAATAGCAAACTCATGAAGAAAAGGGAAAGGGCATATATTAAGTATATCAATATTTTATTTCAATATAATTTGCACATACACCATGTATACAGCAATTTGGAGAAGGGAAGGCTATTTTTTCAAGAGGTTTCAAGATGGTGGCATTTGAGCTGAGCCTTGGAAGATGAAGAGAAGATAGGATATAAGGGAGCATTTTAAGTAAAGGAAATATATTGAGTGAGGGGAAAACACTGTCCTTGAAAGGAGCAAATAGTTCAGTTTGGCTGAAACACAAGATAAGTGAAGGGGAATGGGGTAGATTGGAAAACTAGGTTTGAACCAGAACATAAGAGGTCTTTAAATGCCAGTTAGCTGTGGATTTCATTGCTAAGCAAAGGAAGGCAACATGATCACAGTTCTTAGAAAAATTAATCTGGCTGTAGTCTATCAGATGGACTGGAAGCAGCAAAATCAATAGAGATTATTACAATATTTGGGAAAATATGACGACAATCTCAACTACTAAAATATAAAAGAATAAGTTTGAAAGATAATGGAATCAATAGAATTCTATGGGATAAGAAAATAGTTTAAATGATCTCAGTTTCAAATATGGGTTATTATAAAAATGACAGTTAACCATAAACAGAGATAAGAAATTCAAGGAGAGAGGGGGGAGAGAGCACATATGTTTATATTTTATTTCAATATAATTTGCACATTAACTGCATTACAAATCTCTAATCAACTTCTAACTTAAAATGATATAGCTACTCCTACTGTTATTTCTTAACTTTTCCAAATTCCTTCTTAACCACCATAACTAAAAATGTTTCCTATCACTTATGTCAGGGACAAGGGAAATAAGGCAACTAGAAAAGAAAGGTAAAAAGGATTACAAGGATTATTCTGAAAATCATGGAGACATTTTGAACTAAAATGATGACTAGTTTTGGATACATTGACTCTGAAGAGTGAACAAGTCATCCTGAAACTATAAAGAGAGACTAGGAATGGAGATAATGCCATTATGTTAAAGGAGGAAGAGCAAAAGATTTGGAGTCAGGATCTATGTTCAAACATTAGTTTTTGTTATTCACTATCCATGACACCTTGGAAAAGCTACTTTCTTTACTTCTCTAGACCTAAGTTTCTTCATCTGGAAAATGAAGGAGTGAGACTCTTAACACTATTCCTCCCAACCAAATCCATCATTTCATGATTTAAATTATCGAAGTAAATCATAACATATAACACTTAGAATTAGCAACCTTGGGTTAAAATCCTAGCTTTTAACACCAATTATGTGCCCCCTGGCAATCATTTCACTGTATGAATTTCAGTTTTTTATTTGTGGTAGTATATTTACCCTTGTGGTAATATATCTGTGGTAGTATGTTTACTCTTTTTGAGTTCTTATTGGAAATGAGATTTGTAAACTTTTAAGAACTATAAAACTACATTACTATCACTATTGTTATTTAAGGGAGTAGGAAGAAGCTATTGGAAGAGAGAGAAGAATGTTATATCCTATTTTATAGCTTGTGTACATATCAAAACTATATTTGATTCTTCCATTTCAACCTTCATGGGAAAAAATATTAACATTTACAGAGCACTTTAAGATTTGCAAAGCACTTTATATGTATTATCTCATGTGATTCACACAACAAACTTGTGAAGTAGATGCTATTATTATATGCATGTTATAAATGAGGAAATAGGCTAGTAGAGGTTAAATGTCTTCCCCATGGTCAAAGAGCTAGTAATTAAAAATCTGAGGCAGGACTGAAATTCAGATTTTTCCAACATTAATTCTAGAATACTTTCCACACTATGCCACCTAGCTGCTTAGGTGATCTGGTTCACTTTATGGAAGAGACATAGAAAGGGACATGGAAAAAAGCAAGAATGATAGCTGTAGGAATAGCTATAATGCCACTTTAACTGAGAATAATAGACTATGCAACATAAAATATGCACAAATGACTGAAAATCAAATATATTTGTATTATACATATTATTGTTATATAATATGTATATACTGTATTATATGTGTATGTATATACTATATTATACATATAAATGTGGTCCTCAGGGAAATCCTGAGTGCAGACTAGATCAAACATTTTCTATAAAGAAACAATACCATGCTTTGTCATTTTGCTTATCAAGGATCTATAACTACAACTCTCTGGATCTCAATTTCTTCACATGTAAAATGACAGTTCTAATGGTTCCTTTCAATGATAACAATTTATAGGATGTATTATGGGTCAGTAGAAAGAGTACTTGCTGAATCTGAGAATAAGAAAAGTAGAATTCAAATCCTAGCTCTGAAACCTTACTCCTTATTACTTTTACAAACTTGGAGAAGTCACAATATCTTTGGGTCTCCTTTTGGGCTTAAACAATGGAAGGGAAACGTTTGGATGAAACTTTTAGGATCCCTTATTAGCTTATGAACCTACTGATTCTATGCCTCTCCATTTGCCAAATGAGATCATCAGAGTCTGATTTAACACAAAAGCTTCCTTCTCCTTGTTCCTCTGCAGGGCTAATAAGTATGTAACATGTATAAGTATCGTAACATTTGCTAATAAGTATGATACTTCATCATTGTTACAAATGTAACAAATGTAACAAATGTGTTATAAGAAGGTTATGAATTGGATATGTATTTACTGATTTACAAAATAAGCCAAAATTTGATAAATCTAAGATTATTTTAGAAGGTCTATGGGGGGGTGGGGGGAGATAGTTTCTATGTGAGAAAAAAGAGTTCTGTAAAGAACATCAAGTTTAAAAAGGGTTATTAAAATCACAGCCAGTAATAATGAAGGATATTTTTCTTGAAAGTTCGAACCTGGCACAACAGCTTTCTAGGACTTGACTGAAATATCTTCTATTTACAGCTTTGTGTGTATGTTTTTTTAATATATGCACACACAAAATATATATATATGTGTGTGTGTATATGTGTATATATATATATATATATATATATATATATATACACACACTGACAGGAAAAAGTGGAGACATTAGTTATATGCTTTAAAAAGAATAAACTTAGAAGATTGTCTTCAATCAGAGCAAGAACCTTTTAATCAAGGGCTGAAAATTCAAGGGTAAGACTTTTAACCAGTAGAATTGTGTATGAATTAAATGGCATATACTTGAAGGTGAAAAAATATGTAAACAGTATAAAGTCTAGCTATTTTTAGCATGCAGGAGGGAAACTAATGATTCAAAGATTTGATACCACATCTTGAGGTTTCTTTCCTTTTGATTTCTAGTTCGAGATCATCTTAGATGAAAGAAACCAAAAATCTACTACCTGATAGTTGTTTGGCAAGCCTGTACAAAAAGAGAAAGTGTAATCTAGCTGTACAACAGGAGTCAGGTATCTCCATTTCTATTTAAAGCTCTGCATTAACTCAGCAAGTTGCCAAAGAAAGTCAATGACACTCAAAACGCCCCTTAGTTCCCCCCAATATAAAAGCAAGACTGAACTACTGTAGCTACTTTACTTCTATCTTGGACAGAAATAAGTGCTAGGATTAAGCAACTTTAAATAAAACAAAGCACCTGGGTTTGGTAACTATATGTTTGTAAATGAGATGGTTAATGCAATTACACATCAATTTTTAAAGTATTAGTATCACCCAACAATTTTTACTGTTAACTAGTGCTTCTGTATCCTTCAGAGGACTTGGTACAATATCTTGCATAATAAACACTCAATAAAAGTTTGTTTCACTACCTGCTATTCAAACTAGGACTTTCCTTTAACATCTTTCCACTTTCAATTGAAGGTACCTCCCCTTTCCCTTCCCACCCCTTTAAGAAATATAAACTTGAAGAGCAAATAAATTAGGGCGTGATTATTTACACTTCAAAAGTATATTTCACTTAAAGGTCTTTGAATTTTTTTTTAAAATACATTCAAAAAATACTGAGTTACATTCACAACATTTCAGGAGGACAACTATTGTCAATATAATTACAATGTATTTATTGGCTTTTCTATTTTCGCCAAGAACTGACATAACCATTGAAAAAATGAGAATCAAAACTGAAAAGGAACAAGGGCAAGCGATATACATCATTTTACAAATTTCCATTTTAACTATTTGTACACCTTATAAACCTAATGTGCAGAATTTACCATCAGTAAACATTTTAGACAATGTGTTGGCCACATTAACACTAGATAAGCTCTCACATGAACTTATGATAAAGCGATAGTGAATATTTATTCACACATATATTTCAAGTGTTAATAAACTCAGTTAATAAACAGAATGCAACAAGAAATCAAACAGAAACATAAAACTTGAGTTTTTGTTGATTGTTTCCTTAGGTGTTACATGAAATGAGAGGTCAGTTTTAGTTACCAGTAAGGAGATACACGACAAAATCAAAACCGCTGTCACATTTGGCAACACTCTATTCCCTTCTTGGCAGTCTCAATAGTGGCCAAGAACTAAGTTGGTTGGCTGAAGGGTGATTTATCCTCTCACATTTAGAAGTGGTCCCTCTAGAACAGGAATGCTATACCACCAATGGGCTCCGAGTTCTAACCTTGTCAAACCAGTATTTTTCATAAGTGTTTAGTTCAATTTTTTTTTAAGAGATGGGGCGGGGGGCGTGGGGGTGGTGGTGGAGAGAAGATTCCAGGGTCATTAACAAAGGCAAGTTTTGTAAGGCATTAATCTGATTCCACCTACGGAAAACATTGAAGTTATTGTTTTCTCAGGTCAGCCGTCCACCAAATAAACCCACTTTTAATGCGTACTAGAAAGGCATTATGAGAGAATCGTGCCCAGAAACAATGAAAACAAAACGTGAGTGCCCAGGAGCAAAGGGGCACAAGTGAGTGCTGTATGCGGGGGTGGTTACTATGATACATGAAAGGCTTTCAGAGTGTAACTATCCCAGGCCCCAACGGCTGAAGGCTCCCAAGCCGCCTCCGACGCAGCAGCAGCCTCCTCCTCCTCCTCCTCCTCCTCCCACGAAAGAAAATCAAACGTCTGTCTGTCTGTCTAAGGCGCAGGTTTGACATAAGGCGAACTAGTGTTGGTTTGAACAGACTGACACCCACCACTGCAACAAATGCCCAGGAAACCCAGCGGCCAGCTGGCATATGCTTAGGGCCCGCCCCCTCCCCAAGTTCAGCTCTTCCTTGGGGAGCCAGGCGCAGGAGGGCGGGGGAAGGTTGTCCCCAAACCTCTAATTCTGGGACGGAAAAGGACCAGGTCCTGGACTTTGGAGTGCCGTCGGGGGAAGTGGAGGGGGTCTTTGTTTCCTACGTGCCTCTCTCTTAGGATCCTGCTACTCCTCTTCTTCCCAGGTGGAGGGGCTCCGGAAGGAGCGCCCCAGGCTGGACAGAGGAGGAGGAGGGGGAGGGGAAGGGGGAGAACACCGCCGCCGCTTACCTTGTACACGTCTCCGTAGGTGCCGCTGCCGATGCGCTGTATCAGCTCAAAGTCTTCCTGCGGGTTTCGGCGGGACAGGTCAAAGCCGGGGTTCATGGCGTGTCCGAGAGGTCCCCCACCTCCCTCCCGGGGCCGGGGAGGGGGGGGCCGCTCCGGGGACACAGGGAGAGTGGTCGCCGCTCTTGTGCCCGGCGCCGCTGCAGCAGCCGCCGCCGGCTGCTGCTCTGCCTCGGCCGCCGCCGCTCCCGGGGCGGGCAGTCACAATCGCCCCGGCTCCACGCGGGGCCCGCCGCCGCCGCCGCAGCCGCGCAGTCCACTCTCGCCCCACCGCCGATCTTGGCCAACAGTCCACGACCTCCCCCCTCCCCTCCCCTCCCTTCCCCGCAGAGCCCCGCCCCACCTCAAGCCCAGTGCCCCCGCAGAGAGAATAGAAGGACGCTCGCAGCCCCAAGCCCCGGGTGAAACTCCAACATGGCTTCCGCTTCCCCTCCTCCTCCGCCTCCCCCCGCCCC
>NC_058131.1:85150945-85198026 GCF_016433145.1 Gracilinanus agilis
CCACGCGGGGCCCGCCGCCGCCGCCGCAGCCGCGCAGTCCACTCTCGCCCCACCGCCGATCTTGGCCAACAGTCCACGACCTCCCCCCTCCCCTCCCCTCCCTTCCCCGCAGAGCCCCGCCCCACCTCAAGCCCAGTGCCCCCGCAGAGAGAATAGAAGGACGCTCGCAGCCCCAAGCCCCGGGTGAAACTCCAACATGGCTTCCGCTTCCCCTCCTCCTCCGCCTCCCCCCGCCCCACTCCCAGGGCTCCGACTCATCCTCCCACCCTCCCTCTCTCCTCCCCCTTTTCCCAACTTGGAGCCACCGCGCAGCCGCCGCCAAGCCGCCGGAGGGAGCTAGCCCGATTCTTGAGTCCGATCCGCGCGCGCACGCCTGCGCTGTCCAGCCGCCTTCTCTCACGCCCCCTCCCACTTCCTCCCTTGCGCATGCCTGGTTGGAACAGCCAGACCATCTACCCTTTCCTTGGCGCCCGCGGGCGCCTTGAGGGAAAGGAACTGGACAGACCCAGTTTTGCATATTGATTAGCACTTTGTAGGTTTGTGAGCTGATGAAGAGCTCTGACCATCTTTTACCTCTCTATTTCTCACCGCGTAACGTCCTCTCTATCATGTAGTAGACGCTAGATAAATGCTTATGGACTGACCTTGTAGGGCATTTAATAAATAATTATTGAGTAAGGATCCGAGGAGCAAGAGGGGTACCTGGAGACTAGGGTGTGCTGGCAAGTGTTTAACAATTGGCTGTGGGCAAGGCGACATACACAGGACAAGCCTTTTAAGGTATTAAGCTTGCATTTTTGACATTTTCTCCATGGCTTTCTTAAGTCTTGAGGAAACAATAGAACCCTGTTATTAGTTCACATAATGAAATTTTAGAATTTAACAATGGTCTCTCAGCTGACTCCATCAAGAACTACATATCTTCTTTCTACTTGTTTGGCTCAGGTGGCCCAGCCCACCTGTTTTAACGTACTGTATTGACATCCCCGTATTCTAGTGAGTATGTGTCAGCAAGAACCTTATTTGCAAGACAACCAGAATTCTATTTATTTAGGATGGTGGTTCCTAATTTTTTTCAACCTACTGAAAGCCTGTGAGAGAAGACACCAAGGGCCCCAATGGTATGCTTGTGAAACCCATAAAGCCCTTCTTAAAATAATGTTTGTAAATGCATAAAATAACCCTTAAAAGATTATAAAGAAAAATTTACATTGAAATAGTTTTTTTATTGTTTAGTTTCATGAACACTTAAGTTAAGAACAATTTGGGGAAATTAATAGTTGGACAAATCAGAGATATACAGCCCCCATGCATATTTTTTGCAAGGCTTTCATATGATGTGTTTGAAGAGCTTGTTGGTTAAACTAAGGTTGCCCCATCTCCAATACATGCCTTATGCCCTGCTAGTGAGGCTGACTTTGAGCTGGGGGTACCAAAGAGATTCTGTGGGTAGGAGCACCCTGGCTAACCCAGACTACCCCCTCCACCAAAGAAGATAGGGAAAAGAGACACAGAACCTGGAGAGGTGCCTTGATTCTTCTGGCTCTTATAGAACTCTATACTGTTTAAGCACTGTCATAAGAGACAGAATAGATTTGTTTTGCTTGGCCCTAGAGGGCAGAACTAGTGCAATTGGGTGGATGTTTGTATGGAAGGAAATTTTGGGTTGATATGACCAAAAAAATTCTGTTTCACTGGCTGAGACAGGATGATGATCACTTCTGAATGTTGTAGAATGATTACTAGTCAGATACTCTCTGGGAGAGCCTCTGAGGTCTCCTCTGGCTCTAATATAATGTGAAATGATGGGACTAAGCATACAAGGCATTTTTAATGATGCAAAGAGGAGATAGTGAGGAAATACAGCGGTTGGGGCATGGAAAAGACCCTTTCTACTACACACAAAGCAATTAGTCTGATGAACTACAAAGGAAAATTCCTGGAGTTGGATTTCAGTCTTTGTTCTGCAATTTAATACCTTGAGCAAATCAATAATAATAATATTTATGTAACACTCTAAGGTTTTTAAAATGATTCACACATGTGATCTCATCTGATTCTTACAACAAGCCTAGGTAGTAATACACTATTATTATCCCCATTTTAGTGATGAGGACATGGTGAATGAACAGCTAGTAAAGTGCCTGAAGAGGGTTTCCAGTCCAGCTCTTCCTAACTCCATGTTCACTACTAGTTCTCTATATCTCAGTTTCTTCATCTACAAAATGAGAGGAGTTGGACTAGATATTTAAGATATCTTCAAGCTTAGTCTAAATCTATCATCTGGAAAAAGTTTGAGCCAGGATTTTTTTCCAACCTAGCTTCAGGCCATGCATAAATTTCCTAAACTAAAACTAAAATATTGTGATAGATTATCCAAACTATAATTAGTAACCTGATAATAAGAAAATGGGTGGATGATGTAAGATTAATTTTCAATTCCTGATGAAATAGTTCATTGGGCATTTCTGGATGCATTGATCTACAAATTACCAGCTACTGCATTGCCCCTGGGCAATACTTTTCCTCTGGAACTCCTTTCTAGAATCCTTGGACATCAGACATTTTAATATTTAAATCAACCTCTTAATCTTTTTTAATAGTTTAAATAGAAGCATAATAAAATAAGCCAAGCAGGCTGCTGCCTCTTTCCTTTACATTTTCCAAACTTCAGTTCTGGCCAAGATTACACAAGATTATACATAATAACTTGGTGTAGTCAAAAGGGCACTGAATTGGTCAGAGAACCTGTGTCTACATTATGGCTTTTCTACCTCAACATCTTAAAATTAAATCTGAAAGGAAATGTGGTAATCATCTAAGTCAGTGATTCCCAAAGTGGGTGCCACTGCCCCCTGGTGGGTGCTGCAGTGATCCAGGGGGCAATGATGGCCACAGGTGCATTTATCCTTCCTATTAATTGCTATTAAAATTTTTAAAAATTAATTTCCAGGGGTGCTAAGTAATATTTTTTCTAGAAAGAGGGCAGTAGGCCAAAAAAGTTTGGGAACCACTGATCTAAGTTCTAATCCAAGGTTTCTCTATTTATAGATGAGCAAACTAACTCCTGGTGTGTGTGTGTTATTAAACCAAATTTTTAAAAGTTCTCTTTCTCTCTCATACTCCCCCCATATAAAGACATATATATGTGTGTATGTGTGTGTGTTATTGTGTTTTTATATATGATGTGTTATTAAATCAAATTTTTAAGTGCTCTTCTCCATATATAAGGATATCCATATAGAGGTGTTATTAAAACAAATTTTTAAATGCTTTCTGTGTTATTTAGAATTTCTGGGATTCCATTTTAGAGGTATTAAGCCTCAAGATATATAGATATCTTCCTGTGGACATGTGGGGGACTTTGAAACTACATTTTCCACGGTCCAATGGGTTTCCTGTTTTGGATGATGTCTTCAAGGTAAAGCCCGGCTTTAAATATTGGGAGGTCGGGTTTGACTTCCTCTTTGCTACCTGCTATACAGACAAGATGAGGGAAGGTAGGAAACGTAATGGCTGAGGCGGCAATTTGAAATTTTTACAGGCTTGTGGTTGAATTTATTCTACCAACATGGGCCTAAATAAAATTAGTTTTCCTCTTAATATCAGCCTTCATCATTTTTAAAAATAACATCTCTCACTCCCTCCCCACATAAAGATATATAAGATATATGTGTGTGTTTGTATATATGTACACACATATATATGTATAATTATCCCTTTAAGTTTTTCTGAGTGTTTAAGCTATGTTATCTCAAAGTAAGGAATAGCGTGATGATGAGAACCCAAATTCTCTTGATTATAAATTGAATGCTCTTTCCAACACTGGGCACGTAGCTTCACCTGGCAGCGCCTCACTTTTGTTAAGATTAAAAATGATAAAGACTGATAAAATAAGAGAAATTAATATTTTAATAGCCATGGCCTTGTTGGTGAAATATATATAATCACGCTTGACTATTTTTTAAATTTACCGCCAGAGCCCATCCTCTCTCGTATGCCAGCCAGCCACTCAGGAAACCAAAGAGACTTTCTCTAGGCCCTCCTCTGAATTTAAACTGCCCTATGCGTGGGGACGTCTGCGTCCCCACGCCCAAAAACTGGAAACCGGAAACCCATTGGAATCATGGGAAATGTAGTCTCATAGCCCCCATGTGCCCATAGTAAGTTTGCTAGACACTTTCAAATAGCACTTCCCTGAATTCAAAACACTTTTCCCATTTGTAAATTGAAAACATTGGACAAAATGACCCTCAATGTGTCTTCCAATGTGTTATAATTAAAAATAATAAAGGCTGATATTAAGAGGAAAAGTAACATTTTAATTAAGGCCATGTTAGTAGAATAAAATTTGACCACGCGCCTGGCTAAGATCCAGTTTCAAACTGCCCACCAGTCTGTACCTTCTCCCATCATCTCTATGTAGCAAAAAAAGAAGTTTCAAGCCCAACCTCCGAATTTGAGCCACGCTCTACGTTGGTTCATGTTGGTTGATGTCATCACGTCAAAACCGGAAACCCATTGAATCATGGAAAATGTAGTTTCCAAAGTCCCCTAAATGTCCACAGGAAGTTTGTCATATATCTACATATCTTAAGGCTCAAATGAGCCCCAAATACCTCTAAATGGAACCCCCAAATTTCTAAATAACAAAAATGGAAAAATTGCATTATCCTCCATAGGATAAGCCATGATATAACCACATTATTACTGACTCTAAATACCCCAAAGTAAGTTTCTGTCCTAAATTAGTCTTGAAATGAATGTTTTTTCTGCTGTTTAAAGAGTTAATCTTGGGGATAGCTGGGTGTCTCAGTGAACTGAGAGCCAGGCCCACAAACGGGTGGTCCTGGGTTCAAATGTGACCTCAGACACTTCCTGGCTATGTCACCCTGGGCCCTGGGCAAGTCATTTAACCCTTATTGCCTAGCCCTTATCAATCTTCTGCCTTAATACACAGTATAGATTCCAATGTGAAAGGTTAAGGGTTTTTTAAAAAAAAAAGTTCATCTTAGATTTTAGAAAGTAGGGTGGAGGAGAGTTTGTAAATGTCATGTGTTAAATAAAACTTTGCTATTGTTAGTTTTAGATTATGTAACTTTAAGGTATTGATAGTAAAACAGCTTAATTTATTATTCTGTTTTGGAGGCATCTTGTACTGTTACCCCATAATGTTATTATTAGTGTTTCAATAAATGTATAGTGAATTCTGTTTTAAGTCTTAAATAAGGGTTTTAGCATGGGATATTTTGCATGTATTTCTGGATAAACTACACAGTTCATATGTAAAAAGTACCCATTTGCCACTGTTTGGCCCATATATGATCTTTTTTTATTAGTATGATTAGCATTCTAATCAGATTCTAGTCCAGTGGTTCCCAAACTTTTTTGACCTACTGCCCCCTTTCCAGGAAAAATATTACTTCATGCCCCTGAAAATTAATTTTTAAAAAAATTTTAATAGCAATTAATAGGAAAGATAAATGCGCCTGTGGCCATTACCACCCTCCCTGGATCGCTGCAGCACCCACCACGGGGCGGTGGCACCCCCTTTGGGAATCACTGATCTAGTCCAAATGGGAAGTAGCTTTCCTATCTTTTTTTGTTTTTGTAAATCACAAAGCCAAATTCTCAAAGCTTGACTGTGGTGCCACTATAGTAACTTCTAATGGTTTCACTCTTTTGTTCATTAAGATGATCACAAATGCAAATAATTCCATATTTGCATCCCTTATAAACCTCTTTGAAAGTCTATTGACATTGTTGTTTTGAATAGTCCTAAATAAATGTCTTTCCATTTTGGAAATTCTTATTCAGCTCTTTAGAAAGGTGACATATTTAAAGTAGTCTTCTCTCTCTGTGGGAAGGAGAAGGGTCCACAGTTCCATGCAGAAAGAGATCATATGATCTATTGTTTTACAAATTAGAAAAGTGAGGTAGAGAGAGGTAAGCAAATATTTCAAGATCACCAAGGAATTTAGTGGCTGTAGTGGAGATGCACATGCTACTTCCTGTTAAAGGAAAGGCAGACAGCAGAAAAAAATAAATATGGGGGCGGGGGTGGGGTAAGTAGAATGGGTAAAAGATGTATCACTAGGGTATCTGGCTGGGGAATCAAACTGGGTTCTTAACTTTCGATGATGTGCCAAATCACCAGATTTGAGTAAGGATATTCAAGGAAAGGCTGGTAGATAACAAAACAAGGTTTATTAACAAACTGGGATAGGTAGGGAAGTGGGGGAGTGGGAGTAACTAAATTAAATACAACTTGAATTCCCTCCCCCAAGGTCCAACAAAGTGACACTACTCTGACCACACTAAAAATCCCTCAGCTGCCAAACTAAAACCTAACCAGAGTTCCTATTAAGATATTAAAATAAAGGAAAACTGGAAGGTGATCAGGTCCGGCTGATTGGGGTCTCAGGTATGTTGTCCTCAAACAGAGTCCACAGGAATCCAGTTGGTTAAAGCCAATAAAATCCAACTTGGAGAGGGAGTAAGGATATTGACACGTGTCTACCAGTTTGTGTCTCACCTATAGCTTGACCAAACTCCAGCCAAAGATCTCTTGAAGGTTGTTGATTTCTCCAAAGCAGGACACACAGAGAAAAACAGCTATCCCCATCCAAGGAAAGTCCAGGGACTAACTGACACTTTGCCAGCCACCCACCAAAGTTTTGGAATCTTTTTTTTTTCTGCTATCTGCCTGTCAGTCACCTTCACTTTGCTAATCTAATTTCCTATAAAATTCCCGAACACTTCTTAGAATAATAAATCTTAGAGTTGGAAGAGACTTTTAGAGATCATCTAATACAATTTTCCAACTATACAGATTCCAGTTACGCATTTGGAATTTGTCATGCAGTTGGTATGTTATGGCTTTAGAGAGTATTTTTAACCTCAGCTGGAAAATCTATAGCTAATGCAAAAATTATTAATGAAGTTCTTTCTGCTCTCCAGTTACCTGAAGCCCTAGCCATAGTTCATTGCTCTGCCCATGCAGGTGGCATTGACCCTGTCTATAGGGAAATGACCAGGCAGATACTGCTACAAAGCTAGTGGCCATAAAAGGGCCTGAATTAATTTTAACATTAACAACCACTGATTAATTAAATTTATCACTTTCTTGTAATGAAAAGGAAGTGGAAAATGGAAGAAAAAATTTAAAGCAAAACAGATTAATGGAGTATGGGTGTCATCTGAAGGAAAACCCCTGTACCCTAGAAATTTTTACCAACAAATTTGCCACTCCATGCATAAAAATGGTCACTTTGGTACCCAGGGCATTGTGGACTCTGTTAAAAGAGCATGGATAGCCCCTGGTATAACTACTATGGCCTCTAAAGTGTGTACAGCCTGCCCTACTTGCTAAGCATATAACCAACCCACCTTTTGTGGCAAAGCTTTTGGTGGGCATCCTCTACCTTACACACCTTTTGAGCACCTACAAATTGATTTCATAATAATGCCAAGGGCTGGACATTATAAATTTTGTCTAGTCATAGTGGATCAACTAACCAGATGGCTAGAAGCATGTCCTACTGTCCAAGCCACAGTGGCTTTTGTTGCCAAGGTGCTCTTAAATGAGATTATTCCTCACTTTGGCCTGCCTGCATGTATTGATTCAGATAGGGGAAGTCATTTTACTGATTTGGTTTTATCTCAAGTATATTCTTATTTGGGGATAACTCCCAAATTCCATGTACCATATCATCCCCAGAGCTCAGGCCAAGTTGGAAGAATGAACAGAGAATTTAAAACCATGATTGGCAAATTATGCACTGAGAAGCATTTAAAATGGCCTCAAATTCTCCCTCTGGCCCTTTTTTATCCTAGAAGCAGGCCCAGGGGAGATCTACACATCTCACCATTTGAGATGCTTTTTGGACATCCTCCTATACAGGTTAAGCCTTTTATTAATAATCACTATTAGGGGAAGATACTTCTATTGCTTCCTATATACAGGAATTTCAGAACAAATTACATGAACTCTGTGAATCCGGAGCTGCAATAAGTAGGACCTATAGACTTTTCATTTCATGACCTAAACCCAGGAGATAAGGTATACATAAAGAAATTCCAGTATAGTGGAGCAACTCAGTCTTCCTGGGAAGGTCCATTTCCAGTACTGTTAACCACTCCAACAGCTATAAAAATTGGAGAAAAGGACTCTTGGATTCGTTGCTCACATGTAAAGAGAGTAGCTTCTATTGAAACTGATCGACTATCCCATAACTCAACCATATATCCCAAGTTGATCCAAATGTTGGTCAACATCCTCCTCAGATGGGATCTTGGGGAGGATTGTATTAAAAAAAAATCTTTTGAGAAAGAAACTTTTCAAGAAAGAGAGCTCGATAACTCTTTGAATCTAGAAGATGAAATGTTTGAAGAAGGCACCATGAAGATGCCTGAAGAAACCTCCACAGCATCAGAAGATCCAGCATAAACTTTGGAGTATAACTGATTGAACTTTGGGGGATTGAACACAAGTATTTTGAATGTAAACTTGTATGCCACAGATGATTGCCCCCTAATTGGCTTATTGTCAATGTGTCTAGCAAACATTGGTTTGTTCTCTCTCACTCACTATCTCTCGATATCTCTTTCATTTTCCTCTTATCTAAATGATCCATTGGGGAGACTAGACTCCAAAGTATCACAGGGAGGATTGTGAAAGAGAATTATTTACTCTATTGTCTATTCTGAGTTTACACTAACTTAAGTACAAGCTTGAACTAGGTGGAGGAGCTAGCAAACCACTTAGTGAATTCATACTTTACTTAGTGCTAGGTGAGAGGCCAGCAAGATACTTGGAGAGCTCCACCTTTTTTCTAACTCAAATAATCAGAAACTTCTGAATTCTTTTAAGAGTTCACTTCCTCAGAAACTGTTCAATCAGGAAATTTCGAACCCTTTTGATGAGAAATTGACTTTCAGAAGGTGTGAAGTCAATCCCACAGACACTTCTCCCTGGGCAGTGCTAGACAATTTAGAAACTGTGATTGGCCTCTGTGAAGAGGGGAGATGACAAGGAGTCACCATAAAAGCAAGCCTTAAACTCAGTCTGGGGAGATGGTCTTGGAGAAGACTGTCTGAAGAGATTGTCTTCTGGAAACAGCCTTCTAACTGGGGAGAGTCTTTCGCCTTCAACTTGACCCTGAAGGAGCTCCAGCTGAGGACCTTGAACTGCTTTCTATTAGAACTACCGCATGGATGAGTGAAAAAGGCTGATTTCCTTTCTCTGGCTTGTTCTGGAGGTACCAGCCTCCAGAGAGGCCCCTCATCTTAGAGGAGGTCTTGTGGCTAAAACCCTTGTTTTAATTTACCTGTGGGCACCCTCTGCTGGGGTCTCTTAAGCCCTGGTTCAGACCCACTGGAGTAAATATTTACTCTCTCTGATTTTCTTACTTTCACTCTTTCTCCTTTTGTAAATAAACTACCATTAAAAAAAGTCATTTGGAATTGAGTAATAATTCCTGGCAACCACATTCTTATAAATTTAATCCAACCTTTTTATTTTTAAATCCTTACATTCTGGCCTTTCCACAACCCAATGCAGGAATATCTTTTGCAGCATCTCAGCTGCATAACCATACCTCTCATATCTTCATCTAAGGCATTGATTAAATTTTTTAGAGCCATAAAGGCCAAGGCACTCCACTAAGAAATCTTTCAAGTTGACTTGAACCATCCAAGTTCTTCTGCAACCTGGCTATCTCATCATCCATTATTTTTCCCCTGGAGAATGTGAGCTCCTTGAGGCCAGTCTATTTTGTTCTGCCTTTGTAAAAATCTCCAGTCCTACTATAGTGCTTGGAAAATGGTAGGTGCTTAACAAATGCTTTTTGAAATGAAATCCAAATCACCTTTCACCACCTCATTCACAAGGTTAGTATGACAAAGTATCAAAGGCTTTTCTGTCAAGTAACAAAAACCTCATGCAAAAAATACTCCAAAATGACGAATAATTAGAGAAATGGAAATTAAAATGAATCCGAGGTTCCATAGATCCATCAGATTGTCAAAGTTGACAAAAAGAGGAAAATGACAAATGCTAGAAGGACTGGATACTTTTTTGGTAGAGCTGTGATTTTGGCAGAGCCAAACTGGTGGAAAGCAATTTGTAATTGTACCAGAAAAGTTACTAAATTGCGCATTCCTTTTTTTTAAAACCCTTACCTTCTATCTTGGAACAGAAAAAGTGATAAGGGCTAGGCAATGGAGGTCAAGTGATTTTGCTCAGGGTCATACAGCTGGGAAGTGTCTGAGGCCAGATTTGAACCTAGGACTTCCTGTCTCTAGACCTGGCTCTCAATCCACTGAGGCACCCAGCTGCCCCCTGTGCATTCCTTTTGACTCAGCAATACCTGTACTAGGCCTACATACCAAAGAGATCAAAAGAAAATAGAAAAGAACTTACATGTACAAAAGTATTTATAGCAGTTCTTAAAAAAATGAAAACCAATGGAATATCCATCACCTGGGGAATGGCTAAACAAATTCTGGTACATGAATGTAATGTAATATTATATTATAAGAAATAATGAAGGCAAAGATTTCAAAAAAACCTGGGAAAGCTTATATGAATTGATAAAGTGAAGTGAGCAGAACCAGGAGATCAATTATAAAAAAGCTATAACATTGTAAAGAAAACAACTTTGAAAGAACCCTGATCAACACATTTAATTAACCATGATTCCACAGGACTCATTATAAAATATGAGGTGGAATGAATTTTTCATTATGAAAAATTTAGGGTATAGATTGAGACATATTTTTTTGAACATGGCCAATATAGGAATCTGTTTTGCTTATCTGTGAAAATTTATTATAAGGATTTTACAGAGAGAACATAGATTTTTTTTTAATTAAAAATTTAACTTCATTTAAAAAGTTTTTTTAATCAATCAGGAAAATCTTCCCTGGCCTTACCTGACTTCATGCTATCCTGGTTATCTTATTTTTTTTTTTTTTTTATCATTTCTTCACTGTTGCTCTGCTTTAAATATCTTCTTTGAAAATAAGAAGACCCTAAATGTGGACATTCTTTAAGAATTAGTTCTAAATCCTATCCTTTTTTCTATATATGTCTTTTCTTTTAATTCAAATTAAAAAATTTAAGAATATATTATATATGAGTTACTGAGCCAATTGCTAAAGTTTAGTATCTCTTATTACAAGGTACTAGGTTAGTCTCTGGGGATTCAGAGATGAAATAAGAATTTACAATCTGAGATGATGAATTTTACCATCTAATTTAAAGTGAATGAAGTGAATGGGTGTTCAAGGAGGACTAGCACTTCTGGTATGAGGGCTTGTCCAGACCTTTTCAGGGCTACTCATCAACTTTTGATGTCTCACTGGTGGCCACCCATGGCTCCAAGAAGCTGAAGCATGCACAATGACCAAAGCCCTTGTAAACTATCTCTCCAGAGAACTGGCCTCAAATCCATAGGTGAGTTAAGAAGATGTCTGCCCCAAGTATATGAAGACTTACCCCCATGGAATGGGTAGATAAGAATAATTCATTCTAATGGCCATCAAGGAAGCTGTAGGAAGAACTATGGAATACTTAGAACTTGGACAGATATGGAAGATGCCAAGGTCATTCACTGTGTATCCCAAGTCATCACAGGTCATTTTGACTTTTGTCTTGTCACTGGACTTGCATGACTCTGGAAGAGAGAGTGAGGCTAATAACTTTGGGCAACTCCTCACAGAAATCCAATTCATGCACAAGTTAAGAAATCACCCTGTTATGTCATTGGTCCTCTTTGAAAAGGAAGGACAAACAACAACAACAGATGGTGAATGAAATGGAGTAAATTCTAGTTGTCTCCCCCTATCTTGGGAAATATAGTTTGCATATTAAAGCCTCACTTGACAGTCCTAGACAGGAGTAGAACAAAGTACTTTTTGTGAAGCCCAGTCAGCTCTAATCTGGTTTCCAGCATCCTGGCCCCTACTCCTTGATTCTAGTATCTCTGGATACCACTTTTGGTGTGACACCTCTCATTTGTGATACAAACCTCAGTTCACCTCCTACAGTTATCCTAGGCAAAATATGACTGTTTTACTATTTACTCCTTTCATGTCTTCCAGCTCTAAATCTTATGAACCTTAATGTGATTATAGGTCCTATTCTTAGCTTTTTTTTTTTTACCATCTCATTCAAGGTATGCTCAGCCAGACTTTACCAGTGTAATGCCCTCCTCCTCCACAATTTCTTGGGAAGAGTCTGGCTGAATTTGTGCTGATCCTCAATCACCAGATGGTTAGCATAATTCCAAATTCACAGTCATGAAAATGGATGACTAACTTTAAGTGGTTTATTACAGCAGTAATCAATGGACTATCTCTTCCAATAGCATGTAAATTCCTTGAGGTTTCTTTTCATTTGTTTGTGTCTCCAGTGCTTAGTATAGGGCTTGTCACATGGGTAATGCTTAATGAATGCTTTTTTAAATTCATTTAATCACTCATTCATTCATACCATTTTCTTAGTACCCTTTCTTTTGACTAAGATATACCCCACCCATATCCCTATTCTAGAGATAGGCTTTTATCCCATCATGTCTTAGTAAGACCCTAGAATCCAATTTTCTTCTTGCAACTAAGAATTCTTATTTTTCTTGTTTATTGTCTAAACTTTGTACATTCATGTATAGATATTTGAGCTAGGGGTGTTACTATTGTCCCCTTTCTTTGATTTTATCTTCTTTGAATTTCTGGGTAACAGTTGGCATTCTCCTTTTTTAGTTCCTCTAGATGGCATCTATCTTAATGCATATACATAGGAAGATTTGGTTTTTTTGTGCCAAGTGGTGTACATATCTCTCTTCAATTGGTCCTACTTGCCAAAATGAAGTTCAACTCCATCATGACCTTGGACCAAAGCAAGAACAAAAGACACTTCAAGGAGACCTCGGTTATCGCCCACAAAGTCATATTGCTCATATTTTCCAAGGAGCTGAGGCAAAAATACAATGCTCTGTTCCATGCCCATTCAGAAGGATGTTGAAATCCAGGTGAGGTGGTTCACAGACACTACAGAGGTCAGTAAATTGGTAAGATAGTTCAGATTTATAGAAAGAAATATATCATTGACATTGCATGTGTACAACAGGAAAAGGTAATGGCATAGCTGTCCATGTGGGCATTCACTGTAGTAAAGTAATCATAACCAGATTAAAACTGGACAAAGATTGCAAAAAAGATTCTTGAGCATAAAGTCAAATCCTGACAAGTTGGAAAGGAAAAGGAGAAACATGAGGAAGCCATTGAGAAGATATAAGAATAAAACAATTTCTTATACAGTTGTAATTAAAAATGAAAATTAAAAAAAAAAGTTATACCTAGGTAATCTTTGCCTTCCTTTATCTTTATTTTAGTTTTGACCTTTTTGCCCCTTTTGACCAGATTTGCAAGGTAGACATAGATATATAGCTATAGATAGGTAAAGCATTTATTAAAAAAAACAAACAAACAAATCCAACTTCCCTCTTAGAAATTGTATCAGTTCCAAGGAAGAAGATTAGTAGGGGTTAGGCAATTGGGGTTAAGTGACTTTCCACACAGCTAGGAAATGTTTGAGGACAGATTTGGACACAAGATCTCCTGTCTCCAGGCCTGGCTCTCTATCCACTGAGCCATCTAATTGCCCCATAAAGCTTTTATTAAACATTTACTATATATGAGGCACAGTGCTTGGTGGTTGGGTTACAAATAAAAGATAACAAAATAGATTCTTGTCTCAAAAGCAAGGGAAGTTGGAAAGGGAAGGGGAGGTAGTGGGTAGAAAGGTAAGGCCGCTGATAGGGAGGTGGAACACGAGTTGAGTTGAGAGTGAAGTGAGCACCATACCCAACAATATATACTTAATCTGCTTTTTTAGGTGTACTCCATCTCTGATCAGGAATCTGTCATTCCTATATTTTAAACTGTAGTCTATAAGGACAAATTCTATTTTGAAATACCACTTTCTTAAATAGCTATTTTCTTCTGAGACTGATTTTTATTTTTCTGTATCCCTTGCCTTTAATGGGTACCAGCCAGTAATATACAATCTATACCTCTATAGTCTTCAGTTTCTTGCCTAAGACTTTGTCATCTTTGGCAATGAGTTTTAGATTCCTTCTGGCAATACCATTTAGTTGCCATAATGCCCCTTCGTGAATTTTATGCTCCAACCAAAGAGTCTTTCTGCTGTTTCATGATCTTGGCATTCTATCACTTGTTTCTGTTCCTTCCTTTGCATAAGCTGTCCTCCATGCCAAGAATACACTCCCTTCTTACTTCCACCTCTTCCTTTAAGGGCTCAGCTTATATGATAAACTCATAAGAAGCATTTCCTGATTTCCTGAGTTGTTTGTGGTTTCTCCCTCCTAAAATTATCATATATATACTTATCTATCTGTATGTTAGATCCTCCCTATTTTAGCTCCTTAAAAGCAGTGGCTATTGTTCATTTTATCTTTCTACTATAAATTTTTGGTGCAAGATCTTACTCATCACAGATATTTATTATTTTTTGGATTGGATTGGAAACTACCAAATAATCTACAGAAGGTATCATTCCCGACTCTTGGCCTTAATACAAAAATGTTTAGTTACAGCTTTGAATATGAGTTAGTCTAGGTGGTCTTGAAAGGTCCCTTTAAACTCCAAGATTCTAGGATTCTGAAATCTGTGGATCATTGCACTGATTCACTGTTGCTTCTACATTGTTATATGTGGATGTCCCACATTAACTCTGATTCAACCTATTTAAAATTGATTTTTTAACCTGAAACTGACTGTTCCTAGCTGAATTTGCTATTTCTGTAAGCATCATCATTCTCCTTGTCATCCATACTGAAAACCTTGATACCATCTTTCAATCCTAACTATCCTCCAGTTTTATGTCTAATGATTAATCAAGGCCCATAGAATCTTCTTTCCTAATCCATTCTCTTCCATTTTGACTAGTGACTTCACTTTATTCTGACATCTTTTTTTTTTCAATCTTAATTCAATTCAACAAACATTTGTTTAGCTTCTCCTATGTTCAAAGCAATCTTAGGTTATTTTTAATTCACTAAATGATTGCTTTAGTATCTTATCTTGTATGTGTGCTTCCAGTCTCTTTCCTTATTACATCTCTTCCATGTAGTAGCCAAATTAATCTTTCTGAAAAACCAATTTAACTAGTATCATTGGCAAGAAATGGAAGCAGAAAAGGAGCAGGAAATAAGGAGAAAAGAGTTGCAATTTCCTATGTTCAGTATGATTTGGACAAAATTATATCTAAGGTGTCTTTTTGTTGTTCAGTGGGGTCCAACTCTTCCTGATCCTATGGACCATAGCATACCAATATTGTCCATGAGATTTTTTTGGCAAAGATATTGGAGTGGTTTGCCATTTCTTTCTCCAGTGGATTAAGGCAAACAGAGGTTAAGTGGTTCTCTTGAGGTCACATAGCTAGTAAGTGTCTAAGGAGAGATTTGAACTTAGAACTTCCTTACTCCAGGCCAATCTTGCTATCCACTGAGCCACCTGGCTAAGGTGCCTTCTTTGCCCTTAAATCTATGAATCATAGTGATCTGGAAGGTACCTCAGAAGTCATCAAATCATAAAATAGGATCATAGACTTAGAGCTGTGAGCAGTCTTACATACAGGCCATGAAGTCCAACTCTCTCGTTTTACAGATGAGGAAACTGAGACTAAGAAAGAAGTCACTTGTCCAGGGCTATAAAGTCTGTAAATGTCTAAGGCCAAATTTGAACTTAGGTCTTCTTGACTCCTCGTCCAGTGTCCTATCCACTGTATCAAGCTGCCTCTCTCTGGCCCACCCCCTTCATTTAAAAAATTAATCAACCAACAAATATAAAGTGAAAAAATTCCTATTTAAATTCCAATAATAGAGCTTACATTCTAATGGTGGAGACAAATACATTTGTAATTATATGTAGAATAAATAAAAAGAGAATAAACATAAACAAATGCTAGGAAGTTTGGGAGGAAGGGTATTAGCAGTTGGAAAGATCATAAAATATTTCATGTAGAAAGTGGTGCTTGAGTTGTATTTTGACTGAAGAGAGAGATTCTATGAGGGCAAATGAGAAAGGAATGCCTTCCAGGCATGAGGACTGGCTATTTTAAAGGGACAGAGAGAGGAGATAGTGTGTTATGTGTGAAGGGGCCAGGGGGGGGGGGGGGGGAGTGGGAGGGAAGCCAGTTTCAATAGATTTCTAAAGGAGGAAAAATATTCAGTGAGCCAGAAAGAAAGGATGAGTTCAGGTTGTAAAGTGCTTTAAAAGATAGAGGTGGGGTTATATTTTGACCTAAAAGTAAGAGAGAACCACTGAGTGTGATATGTAGGGGTGTGAATGTGGTTAGATTTTCTCTCTTTTCTTGAAAAAAAAAAAAAAACAGAACAAAACAAACAAACAAAAAACTCTTACCTTCCATCTTAGAATCAATACTATGTATTGGTTCCAAGGCAGAAGAATGATAAAGCTAGGCAATTGGTGTTAAGCAATGTCTGAGGCCAAATTTGAACCCAGGATCTATTGTCTGTCAGATTTTCTCTTAAGAAAATAAGTTGGAGGGTGGGGTGGGCAGCTAGGTGGCTCAGTGAATTGAGAACCAGGTCCAGAGATAAGAGGTCACTGGACAAGTCACTTAACCTCCATTACCTAGACCTTACCACTCTCATGCCTTGGAACCAACACGTAGTATTGATTCCAAGATGGAAGGTGAAGATTTCAATAAAAAAAGAAAGAGAAAGAAGGGAAGGAAGAAAGAAAGCAAGGAAGGAAGGAAGGAAGGAAGGAAGGAAGGAAGGAAGGAAGGAAGGAAGGAAGGAAGAAAAGAAGGAAGAAGGGAAGAAAAAAGAAAGAGAAGCTTGGTAGCAGTATGGAGAATGGACTGGAGTACAGACCTAAGGCAGGAAAACTAGAGGGTTGCTGTAATAATCTAGACAACTAGCCATAAGAGCCTGAACTAGATAGGTATAGGAAAAAGGAATGGATGTGCAGGAGGCTGTGGAAAGAGGAACAATGAGATTAGCATCTGATTGATTTCTTCTTTAGCTTACCACATTTTAGAACTTGATTTAATACTGTTTTGCATAGTTATTTTATTGTCTCATATGCCCAAACCTCTCCAGCTAGAAGATAGGATTCTTGAAGGCAGGAACTTTATCTTCTATTTGTATCTGCCATATTTGCAGAGCATCTGTTACAAGCTCAGTGCATCCTTTCTGAAAATAACACGTCTAACTAAAGCTTTAGTTTAGTTAATAATTATAACTTTATCTACTTCTACCATAGCCAGTTGAAAAATTTACTGGTTTGAGCTACATTTGCTTTTATTTCCTTGGGGAGAGATGGTAATGAGCTGTGAAATGACCCAAAGTCAGGCAGCAGAAGGAAAGTGGAGAAATGAAGAGTTTGGATATTTTACCAACTGGATAATCAGCATCTAAATGATTAAGTGTTAAGGACCCTGCAGGAGGGGAGATACTTAATGACCAATACATTGTTTTCCCAATAGTTTTTTAAGCATATGTAGATCATTTCCAGTTGGAAGATGATCTTAGGGAATTCTTGCAAATAAGTTTGGTAAATCGTTTGCCTTTTCAGAACACTGCTCCCTTGCACACAAACAATTCATGGTTGGGGATGGCAGCTCAAAGAAAAAGATATAAAACTGTTCCATATTTTGATCAGGAGAGAAGAAGATGGTGATGCAGATGCTGAAAGTGTAAAATACCCTGAATGAAATTTGAGAAAGAAAGTGTAAAGTACTCTAGGTAGTAATTTCCCTTTCTGCCACTAACTAGCTAATTGGCATTAGGCAAATGATTTGCCTTTTGGCATCTCAGTTTCCTCATTTGTAAAATTCTTTCATTAGTCAATACCAATTAATAACAAAGCTTTGTGCTATGTGCTGGGGGAATTAAAAGAGTTCATATGACATCTTCATTGCTTTCATGGATTTATAAACTAGAAATATAAGCTACTTGTACTCCTGGCTCATATATAGATCATCTAGTTCATTGATACTGAAAGTGCAGTCTTAGAGCAACTCGCTGGAGCAGTGATGGTGAACCTTTTAGAGACTGAGTACCCAAAAGGCACCCTCATGCTGAATGTGAGCTACCCCTTCCCCCAGACAGAGAAGGGAGGAAGTGCTCCCATTGGGTGGCTGGGCAGAGGGGCAGGTGAAATGAGGAATGTGGAAAGGGGAAAGGGAATAGTTCCCTCTGGTACATATGCCATTGGTTCACCAACACAGCAAATAAATATAAACTCTTTGGGAGAATCCTCAATAATTTTTATGTATGTCAAAGTATCCTAATACTAAACAGTGATCCTGTCCAATCTATTCCTTTTATAGATGAGGCTCATATTTGGGAAAATGACTTACCCAGTGTGGCATTTAAAATTATTGTAAGCCCTGGGAGACTACAATTCCCAGGACTCCCTGCTACAACTCCCCCCAACACCTCCCACCTTTGGCACCTTTTCCATCTCTCCAGCCTGAAAGCTGGCTGACTCTCTCTGATCCTGAACTCTCTCTACAAGGAGGGGAGGAGTCCTTCTTTCCTTACCTAACCTTTCCCTTTCCTAATCTAAATAAAACCTAGCTATTCTAACCCTAAGTTGCTATCTGATCTTTTATTTGAGCCCCAAAGGGCTCTGGTCAATTCCCCCTGCCAGGGGGAATTCTTTTCCCTTCCTCTACCTTCCTCTCTCCTTTCTCCCTTCAATTCCTCCTATTTATCCTCCCTTCACCCTAGCACCAGGGTCTCACAGGTAATATCTAAGACCAGATTTGAACTCAAGAAGATGAGTTGACATCTTGACTCCAGATCTGGCACTCTATCCACTGCAACACCTAGCTGACTATATATAAACACAGACACAGACACATACTTATAAATAAATACATACATATATATCAATATGTATATATGTGTATATACATATATTACTTAAATATAGATATGTATTACTTATAAATCATGTATTCTAATATATCTATTATGTGAATTTTAAAACAATCTCAGCATAGACATTTTTAAAAGGCAAGATTAGTTAATTTCCTTCATACTTGAAGAGGACCAAAATGATATCCTGGTGATGACTTTTCACTTTTAAGTAAATTGGATTTAAGTGAGGCAGAGTTACACAAAGTCTTTGGCTTCACTCTCTCTTTCAGAATCATTGAAGTCCAGAGGCAAGATAAAAGTCAAGACAATTAGTGACAGCTCAGGATGTAGTAGATGACCTTGGCTTCTTCCATATCTACCCAAGCTCTAAGCACTCCACAGTGCCTACTTCACCCTATTCATGGCCATTGGAACAAATTGTTCTCATCTGCCCTTTCTGCCAGAGGAAGTCTTCACATTCCTCTAACTCTGGCAGATTTGAAGCCTATTCTGTTACCCACAACCTGGTTCAACCTACCTGCCCAGACAGTTGACCAGGATGTGGTTGCTGTGGGTGCTACAGCTTCTTGGAGCCATAGGTGAGAACTGGGAGGCAAGTGAATATTCCTTTGCTTTTGTCTTTATATTCACTGAGCCTGCCATTGGTGCCTAATACTTGCTTGTTAAATTGAATTGAGGTATCTACCTTTGTCATTCTTTTCTTTATTATTACCTGCATTCATATATTGAGAAACCTTACCAGCATTTACATGTTGAGAAACAAATGGCTATGAAAGCCAAGGGCTAATCAGTTTCCACCCAGTTTGCAAAGAACAGTCAAATAGATATCACACCACTGGGTCCAATTGAATAAAAACACTTTTTAATTTGAACTCTGCACCATTTGGTTTCTGCTTCCTGAATTTTATGCCTTTCAGCCCACCAGCATTTCCCCATTCCTCCCATAAACACACTTCTTGAGTTGCCACTAGGTACAGAAAACAACTTCAAATTTTGCAGTCATTCTATTTTGCAGTCTTGTTACAAAATCACCAGTCCTAACATTCTAAGCACATATTGCCCATTAGAGTGGATAGAATGGAGGAATAAGTTGGGGGAGGGAGGAGGGAAAAGAGAGGAGGGGAGGAAAGGGAAATGATTGATAACCAATAGAAAACAGGACCAGGAGATAAAAAGGTGTGACATTTCCATCTCACTTCTAGAACTATCACAAGTCTATCTTCCACTCAAAAGAAATACTTCTTTAGCCTAAAGTCTTAGTGATTTTCTTACTGAGGCTTTGTGGAACCAAGGGCATGAAGCTGCATAGGACTCTAGCCCATTCAGGTCACATCCAGCTCAGCCCAGCTCAGTATATTCCAGCAGACTCAACTTTCTGCCCCTGGGTACACAGGGGAGGTGGTAGGATCAGAACAGGTAATTAGAAGAGGGAGGAGGGTATTGAGTATGGAGCCTAAGGCTGTGGCCAGCTGGAGCTGCATACAATCCTACCCTCATCCTCTCCTGTTTACAGATAGGACAGGATTAAAGGGCTGGTTTACCCAAACTATCTGTTTTATGCTGGTTGCTTGCCCTGCTGCATAAGGGGTGTCTGCCTGACACAAATGGTTTTCTGCTTATAGAATAAACCTACCCTGCCTTTTAAATATGTGCAATCCCAATACAAGTTCTCAAGGAATTATATTTTATTACAGCTTTTCTCCTAGTTTTTCCATCCAGGAAGTGGGAAGCACTAACCATTTGATATATGGACCAAATGAGGATATCGATATCTATCCATTTATTAAACATCATATTAACTTTTTAAGGTTAATAAATAAATATATGTTTTAGCATATTCTTGCACCCCCAAGGATGATTTTGCACACTCTACTTTGGAAATCACTTAGAGATCTCATCAATATCAACTAACAATGAGCATCTCAAACTCAACATATCTAATCAATCAACAAGTTTTGTTTTTTTGTGCCTACTAGAGGTTCCAGGAGCTGTGCTAAATACTGGAGATACCAAAAAACAAACAAAAAACAGTATCTGTCCTCAAAGAACTCATAGTCTACTGGGGGATAACTATTTTCAAATAAGATATATACAAAATAAAATTGGAAATAATCTCAAGGGCGTTAAGCATGATGAGGAAAGGCTTCTTGGAAATAATGGGATTTTAGCTAAGACTTGAAGGAAGAGGAGGCCAGGAGGGAGAGAATTCCAGGCATGAGTAAAAATGCTTTCAGGAGATGTGAAGGTATACAAGGAGCAGCAAAGATGCCAGTCACTGAGCTACAGTAAGCAAGGAGGTAAGTAAGATATAAAACATTGGAAAGGTAAGAGGATATCACCATCCGCCCTCCAGCCACCCAATTATCCAGGCTCCCAAATGAGAGGTTGTCTTCAATTTCTCACTTTCATTCAATCCATATATCTATTTTTGACAAGTTCCCATCACTAGTGCAGGTCCTTTTCCTCTCACACCTGGACTATTTTTAAAGTCTTCTAGTTAGTCTTCCTGCTTCAAATATCTCATTACCCCAGTTTATTCTCAGCTGACAACATTATATTCCTAAAGTACAGTTATGACCATGTCACTTCCCTACTCAATAAACTACAATGGCTCCCCGTTGCCTCCAAGTTCAAGTTCAAATAGAAATTCTTTTTGACTTTTAAAGCTCTTTACAACCTGGACACTTCTTACCTTCTCAGTATTTTTACATACTATTGTTTAGTTGTGTGACTCTCCATGACCCAATTTGTTTTTTTTTTTTTCCCTGCATCAAAGATACTGGAATCATTTTCCATTTCCTCCTCTAGTTCATTTTACAAATGAAGAAAATGAAGTAAACAAGATTAAGTGAGTTAGCCAGAGCCACCCAGCTAGTAGTGACTGAGGCTGGATTTGAACTCAGTCTTTCTGATTCCAAGCCTCTTAGAGTTCTATCTACTGAGCTATCTAGCTCTCTTTAAATCTTACTTCCCTCTATGGACTCCACTAGCTTTTTTCAAGAAGGAGCTCCAATCCTATATTCTTCAAGTAGCCTTTGCCTATCCTCCCTCCTTACCAATGCCTCCCCTCTGAGATAGCTCCCATATATACTACATATAACTTAGATGAACATAGTTCTTTGGATGACATTTCTCTCAGAATATGAACTCCTTGAGGACAGGGGCTGTTTTTGTCTTTCTTTGTAGCCCTCCCTAACCTTTAGCACAGTGCCCGGCACATAATAAATGCTTTTAACTGGGTGTTGACTTATTGGACATCTCATTACTTTCTTATCTGTTTCACTAGAAATAAAATCTACCTACCTAGACACTCATCTTTTCCATCTCTAAAGTCATAGTCTCCAGAGTTCTGCTTGGAATGTCTGCCTGCAGAGAGATATTCTTCTTGAAGGTATCCACTGTTCATTTTCTTTCAATCAAACCAAAATACATATTCTTCATCTTAAGAGTCTGTACTAGGTGATCACTGAGGATCTGATGCACTCTGAATCCAAGATCCTCTGAAAAACCTAAAATAAAAACATTCCTGCCTATAAGATCAGAGGGAAGTATTTTGTTCTAGGATACATCACAGGTAGGGTTGTTCAGACTGATTATTTCATCTATACAAAATGACTCCAAGTGGGGAAACTTAATAATTTAATATTTGTATTGTATAATATTAAAAACTTAATAATTGTAACGCAAGTCACAATCTTAGAGAGTTGCTGGAAGTCCCAAATATTTAGTGGTTTTTCAGTGTCCACTCAGGTAGCATACATCAATAGCAGGCTTAAAACCACCACTTTTAGATGTCTTCCTTCCTCCCAAAAGAGCCCTTATTGACTGTTTCAGACAGCTAGGTGATGTGGCAGATTGAATGCTGGGCTTGAAGTCAGGAAGACTCATCTATTTGAGTTCAAATTTAGCCTCAGACCTTTCCCTGCTGTGTGACTCTGCCTCAATTCCTCATCTGTAAAATTACCTAAAGAAGAAAATGGTAAACTACTGTGGTATCTTTGTCAAGAAAATCTCAAATGGGGTCATATCGAGTCCAATACAATTTAAAGAACTGGACAACAACAGCAAATAATCCACTGTTGTAGGGTGTCTCTTGAAATTAAATATAAAAGTATGATAAATATGTAATAACTACACCAGGGCCTCTAGCCCAACTCACATTTCACTGGCACATTGGGTTCTTAGAGAAAAGTATACAACTTACCCTCCTAGGGTTCTACAGGTAACCCTGAGGGATTGTGGCTTCTAAAACTATCATTTATGAGCTCCTTTCCAGTGTGGTCCAGTATAAGTTAAACAGTAAAACTCTTTTAGTTTTTTACAGAAGGAATAGCAAAAATAGTATTGACAAGAAGAATCCTCTCCAATAAGGGTCATTGTCTCCCCTTGTTGGGGCAAGATCCGGAAGGAAAGTGGGTTCACACCTAAAGTACAAAGCCAGCAAGGCACATATGTAGTAAGTATATGGGGCCAAGTGTATCTTGAGACTCCTGGCTCTAGGAGTTCTTTTCTATCCTTAATAAGGAGGTCTTTTTGATTTAGCACATGCCTGGGCTCTGAGGGTTAGTGCCTTTCTAGCATCTAGAGACCCTTCTAGAATCCAAAGAACAGTTCTCTCTGCCAGAGAGTTCCCTGAAGCTACCATCTTTGGTTGACAGGCTTCACACCTCCATTTGCAGGCTATTTTTCCATTGTTGGTCACTGCTAGTGCCTCTGTTTCTGACTCCAGTTGTTTCAGGGACTCTGAGAGTTCTTCCAACAAATCAATGTTCACAAACTCATAACCTGGTTAAATTTTTTTCCCCACCAAGTTACTGGTTTACTTAAGGAAAGAGCAGAGGTACTATGTATTTATGGAAACATGGCAGTCAAGTTGGAAATAGGATAGAACCGACTTTCCCTTAGATGCTTGTAGGTACTTGTTATGAGAATATATCATAGACTTTCAGGAGCATTTCTTATACAAACTATTCTTTCTGTATCAGTAAAAAGGGGTATTAGTAATTATCTCTTTATTAGATTAAATTAAATCCATTGGAGAAGGAAATGGCAAACCACTCCAGTATCTTTGCCAAGAAAATCTCAAAGACAGTATGGTTCATGAATTATGAAGGATTGGACATGACTGAACAACAGAAATCAATGAGCTTGGGCACTGTGCTAAGAAGGGGAGACAGAAAGAAAGTAAAAATAAACAAACAAAAACAGTGTTTACTTCAAAGAGTTTACAGTCTAATGGTAGAGAAAATATACAATTAACTTTGTACCTATATGATATATAATGTAAAGGGAGTAGCAGTAAATATATACTAAATGTACTAAATTATTTGATTTATAAATATTTAATAATTATAAACTTTATATTCTTATCAAAATTATTAAATTAGTTCATACCAATAAAGGGGTATTAATAAATGTGTATTAGATTGTAGTATTATTCACTTAAATAATTAATATTTAATAATGATAACAGCAATATCCTTATTAATATTTAACACCAATAATTAAATTAGCTATTACTTGTAATAGAAATTAGTAGTAAATATTTATTTGCTATAGAATTAGTTTGAATAAATATTATGAATATTTATATTTAAATATAAGTATGAATATTTATATCCCTATTGATAATATTAACTTAGTTAATATCTGTAAAAAGAGTATTGTTAAATATTGAATATATAACTGATATATGGTTAATATTTAATAATCATGAATGTTTGTGTTCTTATAACTTTAATAATTATCATTATTAAATTAATTAATATAAGTAAGAAAGGGGTATTAGTAAATATTAGTAAATAACTGAGAATTTTGAGTGAATATGTAGATTGGGGAGGGAAAGGACACTGATGGGGTCTTGAGCTGATGGCATTAGAAAATCACACCTTACTCCTCAGGAATATATAACCTTGCTCTGGAACCCAAGGCATATTTGTGAGAGTGGGAGCTGGAACAAGTCATCAGACTTTAAATAGCCTTTATTTATGTCTACAGTGCCTAACACAGTAACTAATACTATCCCTAACACTTACTAGAAATGTAATAAAAGCTTCTTGATTGATTAATTGATTGCAACATCTTTCTAGTAGTTTGTAAGAACATTGCATTGATATCAGAAAAGATGAAAATTTACTAGCCAAATATTAATAATCACCATTGTATAATTAATGTTACATCATTGAATAAATATCATGGCTTAGTAAGAATGGAAAAAAAATGTTTCCCATTGGATATCTGTATCTTTTTTAGGTATCATTTTTTTCACTCCGATAGCCATTCAAACCAAGTATCAAAATAAATTGAACTTAAAACTTACTATGCCACAAAAGGTTAAACCAAGATTTTCAAAAAGGAAGCATATTCAATGACATATGTTCCAGGAAATTGTTATGAATAATAACTTTTTAGCATGCAAAAAAAAAAGATTTTGTATGGTTAAAAAATAAAAATAAATAACTTTTAAAATATTGTTTATTTCATCTTTTTCTCTTTTTAAAATATCTGTTTTCTTTGTTTTATAATTTATATGGCAGTATATATAAATATATGGCAATATATATAAAATATATAATTTATATAATATCATTTATAATTCAGAAGTATTATACACTTAAACACACAAGTAAATTTGTGATCTCATCAATTTGTAAATTCCCACCAGCAGTGAAGATCTCAAATCATTTGTATTTGCCCATTGTGGGTGACTTTTATCTATGCCCTCTCATCAGTTTCACATAAAAGATATACCCAATGTGCTGAAGGCCTGTGCCAGTTTCTCCTGCCAGTAAAAAAAAAAATGTTTGGACATGCACACTAATTTTTTTAAGCTGTCTTTTAAAATGTTGAGCCAAATTCTCCCCTCCCTCTTTCCTCCCCAACTTGAGAAGGCAAACAATTTGATATAGATTATTTTTTTAAATTGATAGAGTATGTTTAGAGACTTTTGCTCTAGAGGAGAAGCTTTAGGGGGAAACAATTCAATTACTTGAAGGAATGTCATGGTTAAGAAGAAATAGATTTGTTCTGTTTGTCCTGGAATGGCAGGACATTGATGACTAGGACTGATGACTAGAAGTTGCAAAGAAGCAAATTTAGGCTGGATATTACGGAAAACTTCCTAATAGTGAAATGGAGAACCTGGAAACATACTTTGTTTGCTCCCATTAGGATTTTGAGCAAAGTCTGGATGACAACTTGTTGTTGGTTATGATATAGAGAAGATTCCTTTTCAGGTATGGGTTAGATTAAATGTTCTCTGAGATTCTGTGACTTTTAATCTAGTCTAGAAACATTAGTTTCTTTTCCTGTCAGCATATCACTTTTTTGAGCTTGAAGTTTATTAAAACCTTTGAGTTTGTGTTTGTGTTTGTGTTTGTGTTTTTTTTTTTTTTACGCAGAACATAGTGGCCAGAAACTGCAGCTTCACCCCCGTCCCCATTTTTTAAACACATAAAATCACACCTTTAAAAAATTATAGCGCATGGTACTGTCGAATGTGAAACAATTGTGACAAATAGGAAAATACAGAAGTTAAATTATACAATCATGTCATTCACAGTTCTATGCCATGAACTTTCAAGATACAAAGTTGTATTTATGTTGAAAAACTTTACAATATTTTTAGAGGTCTTCCCCAAAAGACTTCAAAATGTGCTACAAATAACCATAAATAGGAATTAATAGTATGGAGAAAAAAGTTGATGTTTGGTGATATTTTGGTATAGTAGGGTCTCTTATTCATGGCAAACACATTCCAAGACCCACTATGGATGACTGAAACTGTGGATATAAGGGAATACCTGTGATCTCTCTCTCTTCCTGTCTGTGTGTGTGTGTGTGTGTGTGTGTGTGTGTGTGTGTGTGTGTGTGTACTCTATCCCTACTCCTGCTCCATGGTTTTCCACACTCCCAAACAAAAATAACTCCCCCCACAAAAAAAAAGTAAAAGGAGAAGAGAAGCTGGTAGGGACAGATTGGGGATCATGGGCAGACTTCCATTAATTTGGGGTGGACTTCAAGTGCTTCAAAGTTGACCATGGATAATTGAAACCATGGAAAGTGAAACCACTGATAAGGGGGCCTACTGTAACTACTAAACATACATTAACAAGAGGCAATCAGCTAAACAGAAAATTAAAAGATATTTCGGGGGCAGCTAAGAGCATAGTAACAGACCTGGAATAGGGAGGATTTAAGTTCAAATCTGGCCTTAGATACTTCCTAGCTATGTGACCTCAAGCAAGTCACTTAATAACCTTGTTTGCCTAGCCCTTACCCTTCTGTCCTAGAGTTGCCACTAGGGCATAAAATAAAACAAAGTGATTTTTTTTTAGTTTTTTTTTTTTTTTTAAGAAATATATTTCATTACAAAGTCAGCGAAATTGGGAGATGGAAAGCTATAATCTCAGATGATTGAGGAAATGGGTGTGTAAGTGACATCTTAAAAAAAAAAAGATGGGGAACATTTAGTTAAGGAAAAATTCATAATATGATAAAAATTTCTCCTTTTGTAATAAAAATTAGAAATTCAGGTGTTTGTTGACTCAATTTGTAGATATAAATTAAAACTCTTCTTTTGATAATATCAGAAGAGTTGGTAGGGAACATTACTAATGGCTTTTGGAACTTTCTAGTCATATAAGCAATTTCCTCCCCCCCCCTTAATAAAAAAAAGAAAAAGAAAGAAAGGGAGGAAAAAAGAAAGAAAAGAATGAAGGAAATAAAGGAGGAAGAAAGAAAGGAAGAAAGGAAGAAAGAAAGAATAAGTGAAAGAGAGTGAATGAAAGAAAGAAAGAGAAAGGAATCCATTTGTAGAAGAAAGTAGATGCTATCTCTTCTCACTTAGGCTACCTATTCTAGGGAAGAAAAAGCAGGTTTTCCTTTGGGTTGAGAAACTGCATTCTCAAACAAAATCTATTTCTTCTTGATACAGTCTCTAATGTAGACATCTGAAAGGCTTACTAGTCATTTTTCCAAAGTTTATTTTGTCTTTTTCTAATGTAGTCATGTTTTCTGTGACTTGATGAGTTGTTGAAATCACAATGTTGGTATGGTCTTGTCATTTCTGTATAATCTTTTTCATCTGAAGGTTCCAAATGCAAATCAGGTTATCTTCTGACTCAGACCTCTGCACTTCTACGAGGCACTGAAAATTTTATAAAATCACTGAGTTTCTCATTTTTAGAACCAGTATATATCTTTAGGCACTTCTCTTTGCTGTAATCCCATAGTTTAAGAGTGTTATATAGAATTGCAGTGCAAATGTTATTTACCATTTGGAGAGTTTTGCAAAAGATGAATTATCAACAATAAGTATTTTTAAACATTGACCTGATGCTGTATCCCAGATTCATTCAGCAAATACCATCATAACTATTTGCTATTATCAAGGATCCATCATGATTAAAATGAACAGCAGAAACTAGGTCAGAACAGGCAGGTAAAGTCTTGAGGCATTTTCTGTTTTCATATCCCATGTCTTTGCACTTTCATCAAAAGAGCCTAATACAATGAGGTCTGATTGGAGCTTGAGGTTACAGCAAAAGACGTAATGAGTGAGCCTTCTGGGGTTTTTAGATACTTCATAGGGCTAATATTCCACATATTAAGAGTTTTATCCTGAGGCAGACAAGATGATTGAAATCTGCTGATGACCAGGCAATATTTGAGATCCCCAGTTTCAGCCCATTCATTGTTTTCTCAAATTTCCCATTATATTGTCGACGTGGAATCTCAATATTCTCCCTAAATTTTAATTATCTTCAGAAGAACTTTTTAACCACTCTCAAATTGTACTAATTTTTAATTAAGATACAGCTTTGTTGTGCCCTACTAGTATGGACTTTAATGCCTAGTTTGCTTTTACATGTGCAGGTTTGCTCTGATGGGTTGATGAGAAAGGCAGAACTTGTGCTTTTGTACTTTCCGCCTTTGATTTCTTCTCTTTTGTTGCTGTGGTTCTAAAACTAGTAAGTCAAACTTGTTGTGTTAAAGAATGGACAGATAAATAAATGAATGCAGAGTTTCAACCAGGATACTTCATAGTGAAAAGAAAACCTGGGTTAATTTAAACAAGTTTTATGGCTGCTCTTGCTTCTATATTATATTGAAGCAAAGATGTTTTCTAGAATGTTTTCTTAGTTGGCTGAGAAGCTCATTTCCTTATGAAACAAATAGGAAACAGTTCAACTCTACATAGCTCTGCATTGGGGTTCAGGGTGAAGCCACCATTCCTACTACCATTGCTTAAAGGGAGTGTAGCCCTGATGGGCTCTGGGAAGAATGGAAGACAGACTCTTCTTCTTTATTATACTTGTGGGGATTGATAGTCTTGATAAAAAAGATATCAACAGCCCCCCTTTTTCTCTCTTAGAGAGAGACCCCTGAATACTGATGCTATGGGACACGGAGTATCCTATAGCTTCCTTCTCTCATTTTTGTCTTGATTCTACTATAATAAAGATGCCTCCTCTTTAAAGTATTTATCAATAGACTAGGACAGTGGGCCAAATCTAAAAAGATAGTATTTGTTGGAGATATCTATCTATCTATCTATATGTGATATATTATATATATATATATATATATATATAAAGTTCCACACTTTATCTTAACTCTTAAAATTCTGACCTTTCTCCATTTAGTCATTTAACATGATCTGCTCTTCTATCATATCTCAGCTATATATAAAAATAGTCACACCCTTGATCTTATCATGACCTACATCCACCACATGCATGCTTATAAACCCTGAAATTCTCTTATCTGATCATGGTCTGTTGTCATTGAATTCTCCTTCTTCCTTGAAACTCCAATGGCTCCCTGTTCAATCTTTTCCCCATGATCTCCAATCAGTATCAGCATCAGCCATGGCAGTGCCAGTGGCAGATCAGGCTAAGATGGTGAAGTAAGAAATGCTCAAAACCCACAATCACCTTCCAAATGACTTTGGAAGAACAAAAACACCGCAAAACAAATACTGGAACAGCAGAACCAATAGAAGAAGGGATGAAGTAGTGCTTTTGCCCAGAACAACATGGAGAGACAACAAGAAGGATTCATTTCACTGAGTAAGAAGAAAGAATGATGAACAATCCTCAGCAAACTCAGATGTGATATAGCACAAGTGGCAGGGGAAAAAGCATAGCCCACTCTGTCCAGCCTCAGCAGGTTCAATACAGAACAAGTGTCATTGAGAGGAAAGTGACTCTACATATTCCAGTCAGAACAGAGGCCAAGAGCAACCTAGCACAGGCAGCAGTGAGAAGAACTCAACCCAACAAAGTCCAGCTTCACTGATATGGGGCAGAACCAAACTCAAAACAACCTGACTTGAATAGCTGTAAACCTCTACACAGGAGGTCAATCAGGCTGCCTCTGGAGAGCATTCAATCTGAGATGGAGAAAAAAAGATATAAAAACTCAGAAAAAAAGGATAGAAAAACAAATAGTAAGAAATATAGAAGAAAATTTAGAAAATAATAGAAAAAAATCAATGATTTAGAACAAAAAATTATTTAAGTAAAACAGTTCCTAAAAAAAAAAAGGAAATACAATACCTCAAATAGGAAAAAAACAAACTACAGGGGGGAAACTAGGTGGTTTGATGGAATGAGAGCAAATCTGGTCTCAGATACTTCATAGATGTATGACCAAGTCACTTAATATCCATTGCCTAGTCCTTACCTCTCTTCTGCCTTGGAACCAATACACAGTATTGATTCTAAGAGAGAAGGTAAAGGTTTAAATCTATCTATCTATCTATCTATCTATCTNGAAGGAAGGAAGGAAGGAAGGAAGGAAGGAAGAAAGGAAGGAAGGAAGAAAGAACAAAACCTCAAAGAAAAAAATGGCTCCCTAAAATTAGAATTGGACAAATGGAAGCTAATGATTTCATGAGACAGCAGGAAACATTAAAACAAATATGAAAGAATGAAAAAAATAGAAAATGTCTGAAATCTCCAACTGGAAAAGTGACTGACCTGGGAAAAAGATCCAGGAGAGATAATCTAAGAATCATTGGATTGCTTGAAAGCCATGATCAAAAAAAGAACCTGCACACCACGAACTATAATCCCTCAACCCTTAATTTCCTTCCCAGGCTATTATTTCTGCAGTAATTGTATTCTTCTTCCTTTCCCATCTTGATCCCTTGGTGAACAATCTTAACTCTATACTGTCCTCTTCTCTGGAATTTCTTGCCACATTATCTTGTCATTGATCTCATCCTGCCAAGCCTTGGATCACTTTCACTAGGATGCCTTTGTAGGTCCTACTCACTTGCTGATGAAAAAAGTTGGAGAAAATCAAAGAAATGAGGTGACTGGATTCACTACAAATTTATGTTACATAATCTCAACTGGGTCCTCACTCTGGCAATGCAATCCTTCTATACCTCCTAATTAATTCACTATTTTATTCATCAGAGTGATTTTTCTAAACCTTTTTTTTTCCTTCTCAAATCTCCCAAGGCCTATTCTTCCCCCAACTTCTGAGCTGAGAACCTTGCCTCATATATCACTGAAAAATTGAGGTCATTCATTGAGAGCTCCCTCTATTCTTCTCCTCATCTCAAATCTCTGAGGCCACTACATACTTTTCTTCTATTTTTGCCTCCTTTACCCCTACTTCATATGATAGATTCTCTTTGCCAGGGCAAATTCCTTTCCATGCCCAAGAAATCACTCACATTCCATCTTGTCTTGTCTAGCAGATCTGACATTATATTTCAAATTTTTCCCACTTATCTCCTATCTCTTCTATTAGTTGCTTTTCTATTATAAGCCTTTTTCATTCCCTTCTCATATACATCTCCTCTTCTTCTGACCCTGGATATAGACCCTCATTATCTCACTAATTGGCTATTGCAATCTTTTACTACTTGGACTCCTTGCCCCTTGTTTCTTCTCACTCCAGTTCATCCTGTTGGATGTGGAAAATTGGGACACTAATACACTATTGGTGGAACTGTGAATTGATCCAAACATTTTGGAGAGCAATCTGTAACTGAGCCCAAAGGGGCATTAAATTATGTATACCTTTTGACCCAGCAATACCATTTTTGAGTTTATATCTCAGAAAGATAAAATGTAGGGGGAAAGGAAAATGAGTCTATAGAAAGCCTCCAGTGAGACCCAAATGATTCAGATTATTCCAGGAACATTCATAAAAGATATTGGAAGATAGACAACAAATAGTTTTAAAATGGAACAGATTTGCTGAAATTTATATAGTACATGTGACTCTGTTACTAGTCATAGCTAGTAATATAATGCATATCTCCAAGTTTATGACATGCAGTATGATGAACAGTCTATTGAGTTAGCCATCAGTAAATATATATTGCTTAAGCACTACAGATGGATAATGTGTTCATGAAGATTCAAACAGAAGGAAAAGAGTGGGCTGGATTTCATTTGAGAAACTACATAGGATGTTTAGTGATACCAAACTATATCTTTTGGACAAAGTTCATCTCTACATCATTAATATTCCCTCAGGGAATCTAGATGATTGTACTACCATATTATAAGGGTCAAAATTGCAGGTAACACAAAATATGAATTCATATTCTATTAAAATCATGCAATGAACAATGGGAAAATTCATCGTGGATGTAGACTGTAGTATATCAGTAGCTATGACTCACATGCAAAAAGTGGCACAAGAGATATAATCAAGGATAAGTATGAAAAGGAAATGGAGTGAGCTTGTCATGGAATGAGTATGAGAGATAGACTGCTTAAGTGTTACAAAGATTTTTATGAAATACTAAAAGACCAAGAAGAAGGCTTAAAGCACATTGAATTAGATAGATACTCTATGAAAGATTTATAGAAGTTGATGGACAAGAATCACTCATGATGTGAAGGTAACTTAGAGTTGTGATCTGTACCCCTGGAAGAAATAATAACAGCCATGAAATACAAATCCATCAAGACATTAATCAACCTTTGCCTCCAAATCGTTCTCTCTGGATACATTTATCACCCTCATTTATCAACTCTTCCACCCTACAGTATTTTTCAACCTTTCTTATGGGATCTCTTTGATATGGGGCTACTTGACTGCCTGGAATAGTGATGCAGTCAATTCTCGGATACCTGAAAAGATCATTGGACTTAGAGTTATGAGACATATATTCTAATCCCTTCTCTGCCACTAACTCGCATACTCTTAGGCACATTACTTTTTCCTTTTGGATCCAAGTTTCCTTGCCAATAAAATCAAGAGATTGAACTAAATTATATCAAAGGTCTCTTCTGGTTCTGAAATTCCATGATCTGTGCTATCAGACAGGATCAACAAAATAAACAAAATCTTAAAACAATAAACCAAGAATCATTTATGTTTAAATGTGGATTACTTTGTGGAGTTGTATACTTTATCCCTATGCATAATGTAGGTCCTGTTGTAAAGAAGACTTGGTTTTGCTTTAGGCCAAGGGTCAGATTTTGCTTTCCACCTGTTTTTATACAACTCTTGAACTAAGAATGGTTTTTACATTTTTACACATAATAAAACTTTATTTATAAATATAAAAACCATTCTTAGCTCCAGGGCCACACAAAAACAGGCAGCAGGCTGGATTTGGTCTGAAAGTCTTTGTTTGCTGGCCTCTTCCCTAAACTCATAGGAACAAAAAAGAATTGGCAAACCTTGAGAACAGTTGAAACTGGCAACTTGAAAGAATTCTGGAGAGGGAATAAGGAGAAGTTCAAAATTTAAAACGTTTCCAAATCAGCATATGTATGTATCATCAGGGGCTGAGTATGACAGCTAGGGTCATAGTATGGGAAAAACTCACAAAGAGGAAATGTCTATCTTCATAACATAAAGCGCCTGTATTCTATTAGTCTGAGAACTGTGTAAGTAGAGGAAAAAAACCCCATCTTTCCATGAGTCATTCTTAAGATTTTCACCAGTTCCTTCATTCTGCTTAGTTTCCTATGGTGTTTACAAAAGGAGAAATGAATAGCCCATTAAAAGGGGAAAAGGTAAAGGAAATCTTAGGGCTGGAAAGAAGAAAGAGGGGAATGAGAAAGAAAAAGCCTATATTCTATAGAAGAGTGGAAAGGAAATAAGCTATACAAATGGTCAAATAGAGGAAAAACCAAATGACAGAGTTTTCCTAACCTCTTTCTCTAAGCCAGTTCTTAGGCTGTAGTCCATGAACTTTCATATATATATGCATATATATTTACATATATATGTAAAACCAATTATATTGAGATGATATCTCTCTATATTCTTATATATTTATTTTATAGATTTTAAAACATTATTCTGTATAGAGGTCCATTGGCTTCACCAGACTGAAAAAGGCATCTGACACAAAAATGAAGAAAATGATGAACAACCTTCCATAAGAGATCTGAGCCCCCAGATTGCTTGGCCAATGGTACTAGCGTTAATGTTCATAAGAGTCGAATTTTCTCTCCCTTTTAAAAACGATAGAGGCAGCCTCTGTGCCTGCTGGGATCTTTTCAAAAGACAAACAGTTCTACTGCTGCTCCAAAGAGTCCACCACCTACCCACCAAAACAGAACTGCTTCTTTCTGTTCTGGCTCTAAGAAGGCGACACATCTTGCTAGGCAAGAAAGTCACATGACCATCGGGCCAGGAAATAAGGCAATCTGTGGGTTTAAAAAAAATTATTATTAAATCTTTCAACTTCACTTCCTAATTTAAGGAATGAGGAACTTTAGGAATCTTAGGAATACAAAACATTGGAGAATAGTCTTTATTGAACTGCGGCTGAGCCAGCGGAAACCATGAAAGTTTCTCTCTCCTGGCAGGCTGGCAGAGACTGAGAAGAAATGAAAAACAACTTAACAATCTTAGCCAAACACTCAAAAGGCTTTGAACGCTGCTGCTATTTTTTTCCTTCCAAAGTGGTTTGCCTTTCCTCCCAATTGGCAATTATTACAGGATATGAGATTCTTTTGGGGGTGGGAGGAATAAGGGAAAAGGGAATTCAGTATTTTGAAAAGAGAATTGATATAGACTGCTATGTTCTTTAAGATCTTTTGCTTGAATGCCTGTTTTATAGATATTTTTTCTCTATTTTCAGGATGAGTAGATTGGCTTTGATCTCGGTTCCTCTTCATAAGTCTCCTCTCAGTATTTAGATTTTTCCTGACCAGGGTCAAGAATTTTATTTGTGTAGTCTGCCTAGGTGCCTTCTTTCAAGAGACAGATATCTGACCTAAGGGGTTTTTTGTTTGCCACAACAAGGATGATACAGAGGTTCTGGTAACCTTGTCATGGGAAGAGGGAATAGTCTCCTCCCTCTAAGATGTTCCTGTCCTACCAGCTTGCACAGCCATGTACAGAGTAGGCAACAGTCTTCTTTCTCCTTCCTACTGCCAAGAAGCAGCACAAAACAGAGGATAAAATGTTAGTGTTCAAGTTAAAAAGACCTGGGTTGCAGCCAACTAGGTTGCACAGTGGATAGAGCACCAACCCTCAAGCTGGGAGCACCAACATTCAAATCTGGCCTCAGAAACTTCCTAGCTGTGTGACCCTAGGCAAGTCACAACCCCTGTTTGCCTATCCCTTGTCCTTCTGTCTTAGAGTTGTTACTAAGACAGACAGTAAGGAGTTTGGGGGGGAGGGGGGGGGAAGGACCTAGGTTCAAATCTGCCATAGATCTCTCCAAGTTGTCTGACCTTGGAAAAATCACTTAATTGTCTGTTCTATACCTGTTTCCTCATCTATAAAACAGCAGGGCTAAACTTACTGATCTCTACCATCTCACCCAGTTCTTAATTTATAAGACTATTATGAGGAGACAACCTATTTGGTCTTGGCTCTTTTTAGGGGAGGGTGGGTAAGAGGGAAAGGCTCCATATGACCTTGCCAGGGAAGCAACTGCAGAGTTAAAGATGATGAGACTGAGATTATTCACTCACTCACTCACTCACCATCACAGGCAAAATTAGGGAAGAACCAGGATTCCGCTACAGAAGGGTTCTTTTAGAACCTTGGCTTGAGGAACATTGTAGAGGCACCGATTTATCACTCAAAGACTTTCGCAGCATGTGACTCCCATGTCCCTGCCAAACTATAAAGGTAAGGTTCTCTGCAGAGACAGTGAAGAAAGAGTGGTGTGGGCGGCCTCAAGTCTCAAAAGTAGGTTTGAAATGACTGCTGTGGAAAAGGCAACATAGGACCAATTAGGGAGGATGAAAGGGCTTACTTTCCTCCAGTAAAGGTCTGGGTGAGATCAGAGAAAATAAATTTGCAGTGGACCTAGTCAGCAAGGTTAAAGGACTTTCTCTGGTATTATTCAGCAGTTTTCAGGCAGGATGAGGTCATGAGCAGGGATGGAGAAGAAGGGCATAGCAGTCAAGAGTAGAGGCTAGTGTGATGCTGACCTGGTTAGCTATAGAGATAGGTCTAATAAAGGGCAGTCGGTAGCTCAATGGATCTGGAGTCAGGAAGACTGGAACTCAAATCTAGCCCCAGATACTGGTTAGTTGTGTAACTCTGAGTAAATCATTTAAGCCATGTTTGCCTCAGTTTCCTCAACTGTAAAATATAATAATAATAAATAATGCCACCTACTTCCCAGAATTGTGAATCACACATGAGATGTATCTTTTCTGAAAAGTACATTTAGCATAGTTGGTATAAAGTAAATGCTTATTCCCCTCTCTTTTCCCTCCCATAGGCTAGAGATTGGGAAACAAGAGAAGAAAAGCTGGAGTATGGGAGAGGGCTAAGTGGGTGTCCGGGTGGTGGAAGGATTAGAGATCCAAGTAAACACGAAAAATAGGTATTGGTGGAATGAGTCTATAAGGAGGGATGAAATACTCAGGCTGTGGTTGGATAAATGAATTTCAGAATTCTTTAGCATGAAAGATATCAGACTAGGGAGTGCTGATGGGATAAGGACTCTCTCTATATGTCTGATGTAGAGCAAAGTGTAAAGGAGCAAAGAGGAAAGGTCATAGCATTTGAGAAAACTGAAGAACTGGGAAGCCAGGATGTTTGAGGGAATATCAATGTGAATATTGAAGTTTTTTGGTATAAGGGGGAAAGGAAAAGGATTCTCAGTGGTCAGCAAAGTATTAAACTCTCTGAGAAGGCAGGAACAAGGCCTGGTAGATAACTGTCTCTAGGATATCATTATATATCTAGATATAGCTAGATGAAATAAACCTAGAAAAAAAGTTGCTGGATGACAGAAGCAGAGGAAGGGGCTAGGAATAGCAATAAAGAGCAAAGAGTTTTCTGCCTCCTCCTCCAAGACCAATGCATTAGCATCATGAAATTAGGTCTCTCAGTCACCTTGGAAAAGGTGACATGGGATATCTTGTCTTCGAGAGAAAGCCAGTTCATTAGAGGAAAAGCATGAGAGGAAGAGATCAAAGATGAAGGAAAATTTGTTAATAAAATAATTGAAATGCCAGAGCTTATGAGTAGAAAAGGTTTTATTGTCACATTATTATCATAAAAATGGTTAAGATGCCATTCTACTTCTCCTCTGAAGTCCATACCATCATTTCTTAACTTGATCTACTGCATCCACAACATGATTCTACCTTTCTTAGTAATAATCTGAGCATCTACCTAATGCTTTTATCTTTGCCCTGTTTCCGGTTATGATCCTTGGTGACTTCAGTTTTAACAGTGATGACACATCTCACACCTTGCCTTCCTACTTCCCTGTAAGACTCCATTTTTAATAACTTTCATCTTAACTCCACTTCAGCCGTCCACTATCATGGCCACTCTTTATCATCATATGAAAGAGTTCTCTTTCTAAAACCTCAGAATCACAGAATCACAGAGGTTAGATTTAGAAAGGATCTTAGAAATCAACCTGTACGTGAACTCTAAGAAATAGTCATTCAGAAGGGAACTGGGTGGCTCAGTGAATTGAGAGCCAGGCCCAGAGATGGGTGGTCCTGGTTCAAATCTGGTCTCAGATACTTCCTAGCTGTGTGACCCTGGGCAAGTCACTTGACCCTCATTGCCTATCCTTTATCACTCTTCTGCCTTAGAACCAATACCCAGTCTTGATTCTAAGATGGAATGGTAAAGGTTTAATAATAATAATAATAATAATAAAAGAAATATTCAACCTAAGGGTTTAATGTAAGGGTTTAATAATAATAATAATAATAATAATAATAAAAGAAATAGTTATTCAACCTATACCGAAAACTTCCAGTGAGAGACCCAGTTGCCTGAGGTAGTATGATTTACTTTAAGACTGCTATAATTGTTAGGAAGCTTTTTTATTCCATTGATCCAAAATGTGCCTCTCTGCAACTTCTATCAATGGTCCTAGTACTGCTCTCTTGGTCCAAGCAGAACAAAGCTAACCATTTTTTTTTAAATGACAGTGTCTTATGCTACTGTTGTGTGTACTTTCAGTCTTCTCTAGGTAACGTACAGTTTTTCCCCTCTCATCAGAATTGTAACTATGATTGGGTGAATGGGGCTTTGCCCGATAGTACTGAATTTAGACCGTGACAGCTTTAAATGATACTAAGTTTAGAGGGCACTAACAAATATTTTGGCATCAGGGAAACAAAAGAACTTTTTACCTAATAATAATAATTAGTAAAAAAAAGAAGTTACCAGATGGCAGTCTGGGGTGCCTTGGGGACAGTTTTTGGTATTTGGCAAGGGTGTAAAGTTTCCTAGTTATAGTTCTGCTCCTCGCTATCTTCCTTATCCTCTGTTGGACATGCTCTGGCTTATCAATATCCTTCCTCACATCTAGAACTGAACACAATATAAAGCGATCTCATCTGGCTATAGAAGAGTACAGTAGAGCTATCTGGACACTGTGCCTCTCTCAAAACAACTAAAGCGAACTTTTATCTCTCTTTTGGATGGAATATCACATTACTAACTCATATTTGTATTTTTGTTCACTAAAATTCAAAGGCTTTAAAAAAAATTCCAGACAAACCACTGTCTGGTCTTACTCTCTTCTACATGTGATATTTATTCTTTGAATTCAAGTGTAGATTTTTATTTTTATCCCAATTAAATTTCATATTACTAGATTTGGTCCATCATTTTTGTCTGATAATATCTTTTTAGATTCTCATTCTTCACCAAAGCTTTAACTATCTCTCTTTCTAAAAGAATTCTTCTCTTCTAAGGACTGATTTCAAGGCAGAAGAACAGTAAGAGCTAGACAATTGTGGTTAAGTGACTTGCCCAGGGTTACAAAGCTAGGAAGTGTTTGTGGTCAAATTTGAACTCAGTACCTCCTGTCTCCAGGTCTGGCTCTTAATCCACTGAAACACCTACCTGCCCTCAGATCATAGATTTATGCTGGAAGTTAACTCAGAGGCTGAAGAGACCAACTGTCATTTTACATATGAGGAAACTGGGGTGCAGAGAAATTAAGTGACTTCCCCAGGGTCATATAGATAGGGTCTGAATTCAGGAAGATTGTCTTGATTCCCTTAGAGGGCTCTATGCAGATTTCATACAGGAGCAGATACCTATGGGGCACTACATTAGAAACCATCTTTTATATTGGCATCGACAATCTTACTCTTTGTTCACGGAACAGTTTTGACTCCATCTAAATATCCTGTGTACTCCTCTCTATCTAGTCCACAAGAAGGAGAGATTTTATTAACCACTTTGCTGAAATCCAGTTATACTGTTTATTGACCAGTTTGGTTTGATCTACCAGTCTAGTAACACTTTCAAAAGTGGAATGAAGTTGATCTGGCTTGACTTGTTTTGGACAGAGCCATGTAGGATCTTTGTGATCACCACTTAATTTTCTAAAAGCTCATAAACCATCCCTTTAATAATATGTTATAGAAATTTGCTAGGAATCAAAGTCAAGCTCCCTAGCCAAGAGTCAGAAGTCACTTCTCTCTTCCCTTTTCTGAAAATTAGGCTACAATTTGCCTATCTCCAATCTTCCTTTATTCTTAATGTTTTATTTTTTTAATGCCAAGAAAACAGAACAGCAATACCATTAATCAGCTTTTTTGTTATCCCAGGAAACAATTGGTCTGAGCCTAGACACTTAAACTCAAGAGCACATAGGAATTATCTTACAGTTTCCTCATGTTTTGGGGCTTCAGCTCTGTCTATTTTTTCCCTCCCACTAATCATCCAAAGATGATTCTTCTTGCAAGAGACAACAGAAGAGATACAAGAATTAAGTAGTTTTACCTTCTTTCTATTATCTATTACCACTGTCCTATCCATCCACAGCAGCAATTTGATATCTTTTTTACCCTCATTTTTCTCCAGAGAGCTTTTTTGTTCTTTTTTTTTTTTTTTTTTAAAAGCATTTCTGATGTCACTGTCAAAGAGATACCAGATATTGGCCAAGCATTATGGGGCATGGACGTTCCTTTTTTTTTGGTATGGAAGTTTCTAGAAAATATCAAGGAGAAAGGGGCATTAAGAAGAAATAGGAGGTATACCTAGTTTCCAGGGAAGAGGTAGACTATTGAAAGTGATCCTATTCAAGAAAGACTCACTGAAGGGCAGCTAGGTGGCTCAGTGGATAGAGAGCCAAACTTGGAGATGAGAGGTACAAGGTTCAAATTTGGCATCAGGAACTCCCTAGTTCTGTGACCCTGGTCACATCACTTGACCCCAATACCTAGTTCTTACCACTTTTCTTCCTTGGAACCAATATACAATATTGCTTCTAAGATAGAAGTAAGTTTTTTTTAAATGCCCATTAGCTCTAGGTTATGAGGGTTTATCGCATCACTATTGGATGATCTTTCTCCTATTGCTCCCTGGATCAATAGCATGAATTTTTTTGAGCATTATGTCTTTGTCTCTTCAGAGGGCCAGTTCTAGTATCTATGGGAAGATCCTCATCTTAAATTACTCCAAATATTTAGTGATCCTTTTCCCCTTCCATCCCTTTGCCACATTTTTCCTTTTTCCTACTTCCTGACTCTGTTAAAAGATTCCCATTTCCTTTTAAATTCTTCTGTTTCCTCTTTGAAGCACTTCTCCCCTTATTTCTAGGAATATATCTTCTCTCTGACAACTTGAGGAAAATAGGAACACATCCCTCTAACGTTTTATCTTTTCTACCAAGGTGAGCAAACTTTACTTTGACTTGTTGCTAAATGAAATAACACATATCATACATTCATTTTTTTCTGCAAAATTTCCTGTGTTTCCTGTGCCTTCTCCTGAAAGCAAGATACCCAAGTCCCATCATTCTTATTTCTAGTTCTTTAGTACCTGGCTCTTAGTAGGTATTTAATAAATGCTTGTTGAATTGACTTGTGGCTAACTCCTATGGTGAACTGTTATAGCAAATTACCACTCGACTATGCCTATTCACCAAACTGTAGGAGGTGGAGAGGAAGAGAGACAATCAGTTGCTAGGGTTCTTGAGTATGGCTTTATTTATTTGTAAAGGTCTTCCCACCTTTTTTCTTGTTAGAAAAACAAGAAACCAGCTGCCTTTGACTGGCAATTAGCAGATTTCTGCCAAAACCTTAAGACAAACATAAGCTGTTGTTTCCAAGAGGATTTCAAGCAAAATTCAATCCAATTACCAACCACTTCACACCTGTTCCTACCTCTTCTGTCCTCTCCTGCTGTTCAGACTTCAGACTTCTGTTTTGCTAATTTTATGTTCCTTCTTGTTTTCCCCTGTCAATCTTTGATACAGATTCTGTAGGTTAGATGCTTCACAGAAGTACCAGTGGGATAAAGTTGTAGTAGAGAAGGCCAATGGGAGAAGGGCTCAGATCTTAATTTCTCATGATACTTAGATCTAAAGAACATCATTTATTGAGAAAAATTTTCAGAAGTCCTTTTCCTATGAGACTATGTGTCTGGATGCAGGGCAATCACACCATATGATGAGGATATTTGTGAGTCTGTAGGAGGTTGTACTTATTTGTATATGGATCCAGGGAATACTCTATTGCTTGACTTTCCCCTTTTGTTCATTTTGCAATTATATCTAGATTAAATAATTTGTTGTTTAATTCATAGTTTCTATATAGAGGTTCCTGTATGGTTCTTGTTAATTGAAGAGAAAGTAGATATTTATATCTGAATTTGACTTTTGAGATTCTCAGTCTGGTTTAGGATGGGGACTTGAACCATATGGGGATATTGCTATTATTATTGTTATTGTTTAGTTGTTTCAGTCATATTCAACTCTTCATGATCCCATTTGGCTTCTTCTTGGCAAAGATACTGGAATGATTTGGCATTTCCTGGTTTAACTCATTTAATAGATGAGAATCAAAGGCAAACAGGGTTAAGTGACTTGTCACACAGCTAGCAAGTGTCTGAGACCAGATTTGAATTTAGGAAGATGAGTCTTCATGACCCTAGGCCTTGTACTCTTATCCACTGTCACCTAAGCTTAGCTCAAATGCCATCTCTTAAATGAAGCTTTTCCTTATCCCATTTTCCTCCCTACCAGCTACTAGTTCTTTCCCCTCAAAATGACCATATATATTTGTATTTGTACATGCCCTCCTTGGTAGAATTTTTCATGGAATTCATATCTTTTTAGTTGGAATCTTGATTTCTTCTATCTGTTAGGTTATCCTAAAGGATTTTCAACAATTTTAATAAGAATCAGTTAATTTATTTTTTAGAAAAAATGTATTTTTTTCAATGGTCTTGTAGTTATTTTTTCTCTGTCATCTCCCCACCTCTCACTGAGAAAGAAAAACAAACCTAAATCCGTACAACATATACGCTTAGTTAAACAAAACAATTTCTTGCATTGACCAAGTATAAAAATTCTTGTCTCATTCTGCATATTAGTCTACCACTTCTCTCAGGAGTTGGGTAGCATTTTTCATTGTTACTCTTCTGAAATCATGGCAGATCACTGCATTTATCAATCTTTAAATCTTTTAAAATTACTCAGTTTTACAATGCTGATTTTATAGTATAAATTGTTTTATTAGTTCTGCTCACTTCCCTATGCATCAATTCATACAAGTCTTCCTAGTTTCTCTGAAATAATTTCATTCATTTCTGATAGCATAATAGTATTTCAATTACATTCATGTACCATAATTTGTTCAACTATCCCCCCAAATAATTGGTAGCTCCTTAGTTTCCAGTTCTTTGCTATGGCAAGAAAGGCTACTATAAATATGGTGTACTTATAAGAGGAAGGAAGGAAAGTGAGGAAGAAAGGAAGGAAGGAGGTAAGGTAAGAAGGAAGGAATAGAAGGGGAAGAAGGAGGGAAAGGAAGGAAAGGAGAAAGAATGGAAAAAAGGGAAAAAAGGAAGGCCACAAAGAAGGGAGAAAGGGGAAAAGGAAAGACAAGATTTATAAATTAGAATGACATAATAGGGGGAGGATAGGATTTTCTACATGGAAATGTTATATTACCACTGTTTTAAGCTTATTATAAATAAAACAAAGGTACAAACCAAGTGCCACTTCTATCCTTATTACATAATATTGTCTCTTTTAAAATATCTAAATAACTTCTACAAAAAGAGATAACCTGGGTATTTTCATGAACTACAAGTTCAAAATGAGTTAAAATGTGAAATAACAGCTAAAAAGACTAATGCTTTCCTTGATAGCATTAAGGGACACAGTGTCACAAACAAGGGAGATGAGAAGTCAGATGGTAGAATGACAATTTGGATCTGGAATCAGGGGACCTAGGTTCAATTCCTGCCTCAGAAACTTACTACACATATCACCTTTAGAAAGCCAGAAAGTCAATTATTTCTAGGATTTCATTTCCTCATCTGAAAACTGAGGGTGTTGGACTAGAAGGCTTCTGAATTCCTGTCTATGATCTATGATATTCTTGTTAAATCATATTCAGAGAATTCTGCTTATTTCTAGGTACCTCACTTTACAAAGGATATTGTCATACTGGAGAATGGCCAGAGGAGAACAACTGGAATGATGAGGTGACTGAAGAGCCTCATTCTATATGAGGTTTGATTAAAGATCTGGAGATGTTTGACCTAGAAAAGAAATTATGTAGTGAAGCATGAAAATTGATTCTGAGGATCTGAAAGACTATTATTTGGAGAAGAGATTACATATGTTCTACTTGGACCCAGAGGACAGAAACAGGACCAAGTGGGCTGAATGTACAAAGTGGAAGATTCAGAACTGATGGTGATGGTGGTCAGCTGCTTTGGGTGGCAATGGGTTCCCCTCTAGATTTTCAGGCTGAGTTTATAGATGACCACTTGCTTGATATTTTAAGGTTCTTATTCAAAGACAATTTAGGTGGATTCTGTGATCAGGGCAATAGTGTTATTCATTCAATCCCCACATTCTTTACAGTTTTCATACTCAAACATGTGCTCTTCTCTACTTGTTCCAAGCCTCAGTCATTCTTATTTATGTAGAGTAGAATTAGGCTATGGAATCAGCTATGTAGTATGTTTTGAAAATTTGAGAGGCTTTCTTGTGGTGAGCCTCAGGAAAGTCCATCAGTGGGTTCACAGGAAGCTGCAGTAAGAGTCTGGGGAGAGTCCCGCCCCCAGCTGGTCACTGGTACAGTTGTCTGGGAGTCAGGTTTCAGCATGTCCTGGACAGCAGAGATGGTTAAAGTGAAACCAGCAGCAGAGAGTGGCAGGCTGAGAACTTTAGAAGCACAGAGAGATAGAAAACAAAGCCAAGAGCAGAGAGAGACAGAGAGACGACAGCCTCTTTTGAGTCAAGAATTATGAGAGAGGGGTTGTGATTGAAATCACAGATTCCAATTTATTGAGCATATAGGGGCAATGTTTATACAGTTTCTATACACTGATGATCAAAGGAAAATAATATCTCAAGGACATATGTCCTTGCTGCCAATTAGAGTACACAAGTACAGTAAGGAGTATTCTAGTATTCTTCACCCAATGGTAATCTTCAAAGCTTCTTTTGGTCTGTCATTGCTGACATAAGGATTTCTTTAGAAGTACAAAAGTATCAATATATAGCTGATATGCAGAAGGCCATTTGTCCCTGAGATAGAGGTCAAGGTTTGTCAGAATGTTTGTCAGAATGTCAGAACTAGTCAGAATTTTCTGAGCCAATTAAGAAAACCAACCCGGCCTCAGCCACTTCCCAGCTGTGTGACCCTGGGCAAGTCACTTGACCCCCATTGCCCACCCTTACCAATCTTCCACCTATGAGATAATACACCGAAGTACAAGGGTTTAAAAAAAAAAAAAGAAAACCAATTGTTCTTAGACATTGATTTGCAGACCTGCAAGATCAAGACCTGTACTTACCAGGGTCTGAGGAAGAACTGAAAATATGTCTTTTCTGGCTGCTTTTGCCTCATTGGACCTAGAGTGTCCTTATGGACTTGTCACTTTCTTGCTCAAAAACAATTTCCCCATCCAACTGGCAATTTCCGAAATTCCACTAATGGAGATCTATTCTTTTTTTTCTCTGTTAAAGGACAAATATCACACATTGTCAGTAACTCCTTGCAATGACTTAGTTTAGCAGGTATTTTCTTTGAGAATGATGATACATCCCCAGGCACCTATAGGAGAAAGGGTATAGAAATGAAAGATTCTTGCTTTGGGTCAGTTCTGTTCTTTCCTGTTAGCTAAATTTTTAGGGGAAATAATAATAACTAACATCTAAATAGTGCTTATTATATGACAGGCACTTTACAATTATTATCTCACTTGATCCTCACCCTGGGAGGAGGTGTTATAATTATCCTTTTCTTATAGATGAGTAAACTGAGGCAAACAGAAGTCAGTTGCCCAGGGTCATACAACTATTACACATCTGAGGCAAGATTTGAACTTGGATCTTCCTTACTCCAGGCCTGGTGTTGGACAGATCTGAAGGAATCTACTATTAATAGAGAATAAATCCTGCAAAATTTATTGGCTATAAATAGGTGAAATCAGATAATGTAGACATTTTGACATTGCTCCTTAGTCCAAAAATAGATTGAATAATTTATGAAAATAAATTTTATGTTCAATATTTTAATTTTTTTATTGATGCCTTTTTGATGTGATAATCATTTCCTCATATAGTCTTCGCACAAATTCAATAAACATTCTTTGAAGGAAAAAAAAAAGTTGAGCAAAACCAACCAACTTTGTGAATGTATAGTCAGCAAATACAACATTTTATACCCACAGTCCCCACCAAGGGAGGTGGGTCTTTTGGGTCATTATTATTAATTGGATTGCAGCTTCCATTAAGTTTTTGTTTGTTTGTTTGTTTGCTGACTGAGGGGTGGAGCCAAGATGGTAGATTAGCATTACAGAAAGCCAGAACCAGTGAATCCTCGGAAAATCCTCTCAAAGCAACCTTAAAATAGCACCTCAAAATGAACACTGGAGTGACAGAACCCACAAGGGGATGGAGTGAAGTAACTCCTGCAGAAAACAACTTGAAAGGTAGGCAGGTTGTATCTGTTTCACTGGAGTGAGATGGGAACTTGATGAAAATCTATGTAGGGAGAAGTACAGGCACCCACCTCCCACCTACTGCTCCAGGTTCTAAACCTGGGCCCAAGTCAACTTCAAGTCCTCAAGACTCCATCTGAGCTAGGGGTTAGCAACCTTTTTGGCCGTGAGAGTCATAAATGCCACATTTTTTAAAATGTAATTTCGTGAGAGCCGTACAGTGCTCACAGTGGGAGCTCCTGTAACAGCTCCTGAAATAAAAAAATTGACTTTATGGCTCCTGCAGAAAGAGCCATATCTGGTCCTCAAAAGAGCCAGATATGGCTCTAGAGCCATACATTGCCGACCGCTGATCTGAGCCATCAGTAGAGCAACCCATGCCCACCCCTTAAGGTTCCAAGCCCTAGTGCAAACCTGTAGTGAGACCCCCAAGTCCCAGCAAAAGGTAGTTCACAGTGCTCTGAGCCCTGGAAGCCATCAGAAGTTCCTAAAGGAAAATGAATCAGAAGCAGGAAGTGGTTTTCAGAACTCCCAACCCATGGGTCATCATACAAACTTGGAAGAACCAAAACATGTAGAAACCCAGAATTATAGCTGAGGGAAGTTTAAGAGAATGCAGAATCTACCCTGAGAACAGAACTTTCTTTCTTTCTCTTTCTCTTTCTTTTTCTTCCTCTTTCTTTCTTTCTTTCTTTCTTTCTTTCTTTCTTTCTTTCTTTCTTTCTTTCTTTCTTTCTTTCTTTCTTTCTTTCTTTCTTTCTTTCTTTCTTTCTTTCTTTCTTTCTT
>NC_058131.1:85198066-85252568 GCF_016433145.1 Gracilinanus agilis
CTTCCTTCCTTCCTTCCTTCCTTCCTTCCTTCCTTCCTTCCTTCCTTCCTTCGTTTCTCTCTCTCTCTCTCCCCCTCCCTTCCTCCCTCTCTCCTGTGTTTCTACTCCTACAGTTCTTTCTCTGGATGTGAATAGCATTCTTTCTCATAAGTTCCTCTGGACTGTCCTGAGTCATCACATTGCTGCTAGTAGAGAAGTCTAGTACATTTGATTATGCCATAATTTATCAGTCTCTGTGTTCAATGTTCTCCTGGTTCTGCTCATTTCACTCTGCATCAATTCCTGGAGGTTTTCCAGTTTACATGGAATTCCTCCAGTTCTTTATTCCTTTCAGCACAGTAGTATTCTGTCACTATCAGATACCACAATTTGTTTAGCAATTTCCCAATCTATGGACATCCCCTCATTTTCCAATTTTTTGCCACCACAAAGAGCACAGCTATAAATATTTTTGTACAAGTCTTTTTCCTCATTATCTCTTTGGGGTACAAACCCATCAGCGGTATGGCTAGATCAAAGGGCAGGTATTCTTTTAAAGTCCTTTGCACATAGTTCCAAATTGCCCTCCTGAATGGTTGGACCAATTCACAACTACACCAGCAGTATATTAGTGTCCCAATTTTGCCACATCCCCTCCAACATTTATCATTTTCCTTTGCTGCCATATTGTATGACAATTTTTTCTGATAAAGGTCTCATTCTCAAATCTATGGAGAAGTAAGCCAAATTTATAAGAATAAGTCATTCTCCAATTGACAAATGGTCAAAGGATATAAACAAGAAGTTTTAAGAAGAAGAAATCAAAGTTTTTGGACAATCATATGAAAAGTTCTAAATCCCTTTTGGTTAGAGAAATGCAAATTAAAACAACTATGAGATAACTTTACACCTATCAGATTGGCCAATATGACAGTGAGGAAGTAATAAATGTTGGAGGGGATGTGGCAAATTTGAGACACTAATGCATTGCTGGTGGAGCTGTGAACTGATCCAACCATTCTGGAGGACAATTTGGGATTATGCCCAAAGGGCTATGAAACAATGTATACCCTTTGTCCCAGTAATACCACTTCTGGGTCTGTATCCTAAAGAAATTTTTAAAAAGTGAAAACAACTTACTTGTACAAAAATATTTATAGTACCTCTTCTTGTGGTGGCAAAGAATGGGAAATTGAGAGATTGTCCATCAGTTGGGGAATGATTAAACAAACTGTGGTATATAATGATGATGTAATACTATTGGGCTTTAAGAAGTGATGAACAGGATGATTTCAGAAGAGCTAGAAAGACCTATGTTAACTGATGCAGAGTGAAATAAGCAGAATCAGAAAATTGTACATAGTTACAACAATATTGTGGAATGATCAATTGTGAAAGACTTAGCTACTCTCAGCAATCAATGATCCAGGACAATTCTGAAGGATTTATGACAAAGTATGCTATGCACTTCCAGAGAAAGAATGATGTGTCATAATACAGATCAAAGCATTCAATTTTTCACTTTATTTGGGTTATTATTATGAGGTTTTGGTTTTATATGAGTATTCTTTTATAAAAATGAACAATATGAGAATATATTTTCCATGATAATACATGTATAACCCAGATCAAATTGCTTATCATTCCTAAGAAAGGGAAGGGAAGGGAGTGAAGAAGACAATTTGGATCATACAGTTTCAGAAAACTTATGTGGAAAATTATTATTACATGTAATTGGTAAAATAAGTATAAAAATACATTTCCAAAAGTGAGAAGGGAACAATAAAGAAGGAATCTTAAGTACATAGAAAAGAAACCACTGTCTTCTTAATTTATATTATTGTAATCATTATGTATATTATTTTTCTTTTTCTTGCTAATTTCACTGTTTATGCCTTTAAACAAGGCTTAATGCAGTAACAGAGTATAGTGCTCTTCATTTTGGTCCCTAAAAATATGTCTCCTACTTCTTGGGGGTGGGACTGGAAAGAGAAGCTTTGAATTGTAGATTAAAGGAATTATGTCAGAATTCTACATAGAATTTCAAAAGCTGTATTATTTGGGGACAAAATGCCAATTTTTTTGCCTTTTACAAAGGAGTCTTATTTGGAGGAAAGTCTGAATCATGCCATGAAATTCCTGGCATTTCTTTTGGAATCCAGTGCCTTCTGTAATAGTAATGTGCTCGTGTCATATGTTAGAAATGTGTTTGATCAAATTATTTGACTTCTCATTTGGATAAATTTTTGTGAAATTCTTCTTAGACATAGCATGCCACTTAAAAAAGCGCAATATACATTTTAATTTGCAGAATTAGATTTGTTCTCTTATTTCATAAGCTGACTTAATTTATATCATCTGCAAAGTCCTATTCTTCATGAGTGGTAACCCTCTGGAATCTGACATTATTCTTGTCTGGTGGCCTTGGCTTCCACCTTAATTCTCACTGATTATACTCCATTACTTATTTCTCTAAATAATAAAATCTTATTATTAATTTTTATCAAGAAGACTGTTATTAATTCAGTCATCTACATCCTGTCTAAGAAAAATCAAGAAATCACTTTTCTCTTGTTGGCATACAGATTCAAAGAATGTTAAAGCTGGAAGTAGCCATAGAGATGATCTAGCCCAGTACCTACATTTTATAGATGAGGAAGCAGAGGCCTAGAGAGGGGGAAATTATTTATAATGGAGTTTCCTTGAGATCTGAATAAGTAGGTGGTGAAATGGATAAAGTTTGGGGCTTGGAGTCAGGAAGACTCACCTTCTTGAGTTCAAATCTGGCTTCTGACACTTATTTGCTATGTGACCTTGGGCAAGTCAACTTAACCCTATTTATCTTGGTTCCTCATCTGTGAAATGAGCTAGGAAAGGAAATGGCAAACTTTTCCAATACTTTTGCCAAGAAAACCCCAAATGGGTTTGTGAAGACTTGGACTTGACTGAAATGAGTGAACAACAACATCTTGAGATCAGGGACTGTTTTTTGATTTTCTTTGTATCTGTATTTCTTTAGCAACAGTGTCTGACATATAGTAGGTGCCAAATAAATGCTTTTATTTATTTATTTTTTAAACCCTTACCTCCCGTCTTGGAGTCAATACTGTGTATTGGCTCCAAGGCAGAATAGTGGTAAGGGTAGGCAATGGGGGTCAAGTGACTTGCCCAGGGTCACACAGCTGGGAAGTGTCTGAGGTCAGATTTGAACCTAGGACCTCCCATCTCTAGGCCTGGCTCTCAATCCACTGAGCTACCCAGCTGCCCCCCCAAATAAATGCTTTTTGATGTGACTTGTTGTCATGATTTGCCCATCATAGCAAAGAAAGTTTGTGGTAGATCTAGGACTAGAACCTAAGTTTCCCAATTCCTAGTTGAGTGTTCACAGGAATATGTGTTACTCATTCTTCAGCAATTGCAACAAACATTTCATGCCCCAAGGCTCTGTCCTGGGTCAAACTATCATTTTGATGATATCTTCAGCTCCTAAGTTTTAATTATCTTCTCCTTGCAGATGACTCTCATATCTCTAAATCTAGCCCTAGCTTCAACCCCAAGCTCGAGGCCTAAATCACCAATTGCCTCTTGGATATTTTTAAATTGGATGCTTCATTTCAAATTTCAATGCAACCAAAACAGAACTATTATTCCCAGCAAGCTTTCTCCTCTTCCAAATTTACTCCTTTCTGTTAAGGCATTGCCATTCTTCCAATCAGTCAGATTGGCAACCTTGGGGTCATATTTGACTTTTACAGGAAAACCAGGGGGGGAAACCCTTGTCACAGTTGATCAGACTTAACTGAAGTTACAGAATAACAACAATAGCACCTACCTCTCAGGGTTTTTGTGAGGATCAAATTAAATAACTGTAAAGCACTTAACATAGTCCCTAGCACATAGTAAGTGTGACATAAATGTTAGCTATTATTATTATTATTATTTCACCTGATCTACAAAATAAATTATAAAAATACAAATTATAAAATTATTTTAAAAAATTATAAAATAAGTAAGTTCTATGGAGTGGATGACTGAGGTTTGTTTTTTTGTTGGACAAAGTACAGTCCTAAAGAAAAGAGGCTTTACAACTGACAGACAAGCATATAATAAAGACAGGGATGTGGGCAGGGAAATGGAAAACAAAGACCTTATCTCCCAGCCTTACCTTTTATTCTAGCTTTAATTCATTTGTAGAGAGAGAACCTAAGAACATCTACCTTCAGTAAGTTATCAATAGATAATAATTATTTTTATTTTTCAGATGAAGAAACTGAGACTCAGGGAAATTGAATGACTTTGTTGAAGGTCACACATTGATACAAGTAGAATTTGAACTTAGATCTTCCTGACTCTAAGTCCAACACTAATGACAGACTAATGAATTTATATTTCTTTTCATGAGGAAATAAATCAAAAATCTTTGAGCCTTGATGTATTCAGAACTGTATCATAATAAAATCCATCTGGTAGAATGGATAGGAGTGAGGGGATACTAGGAGATACTACATCAAGAGGTTATTGTAATGTCCAGGAGGTAGATTATTAGCACCTAAATTGGAATAGTGGCATCAAAATAAAAAATTGAAGACAAGAGACAGCCTTGCTTTTATTTCTATATAGTTAAGGGAGTTCTTGCCCTCCAGATATGATGAAGTTTATAACCCTCATGAAATACTGAAAGATCAACCTCTTCCATTTGCTAATTTCCTATGTGGGACAAGAATTTAGTAATGCAGGATTCAGTTAACTAGATTTTGACAAGATTGTGGTTTTGTATATGATGAGGGTTGTTTGTAGAAAATGGCCAGTTTGAAGATGAACCAGCTTATCAAAAAATTAATAAATGGGACCCGCCCAAGTTCAAATAAAAGCTTTAGACTTTAGAAGACCAAAGTCGAAGGGAAAACACTTTCTACTAATGAACAAAGCTGCACTTAAATGAAGGAAATATCAAACACAACATGTTCAAAACAGAATCCATTATCTTTCCCCCCCCCTCCTCCCTCCACCCTATCCCTTTTCCAAACTTCCCGTTTTCTATTGAAGGCCTGGTCATTTTTCCAAGCTCCCAGGTTTGCATGTTTAATTAATTCCCCTCCCTATCCCTCATCTCACATATCCAACCAATTGCCAAATCTTGCTATTTCTACCTCCAAACATCTCTTACATCTGATTCTGCCTTCCTACACCTGCTGCTTTAGGTAAGGACCTATCTCTTCACTCCGAAACTATTACAACGGACTCCTAATTTATCTCCTTGCCCCAAGCCTATTTCCATTCTAATCTAGCCCCCATTTCTGAAGTGATGTTCCTTAAATGCAGATCTAATCATGCCACTCAGTAAACCCCTTTGGCTCCCTATTGCCTCTAGGATACCTTTGAAAAATTCTTTGTCACCTGGTCCCAATCAGTTTTTGCAGCCTCATTAAATATTCTTCCTCTCATTCTACTGTACATGTAAAGGTATCCTTCTCTCACACATATTCTTCACTCATACCTTTCCATCTCTGGTCTTTCTGCTCTTGCATTGGCAAACACCCATGTCTGGACCACACTCCTTCCTTTACCTCATGGAGTTCCTCTCATCACTTAAAATGTACCATCTCCTTTTCTTATTCCTCCTTAAATACCTTGTATCAAAGGAGACAATATCTGTAAAGAGAACTTAATGCAGGGTCCAGCACATAGTAAGTGACATATAAATGCTTATTTCCTCTTCTTTTTTCCCCCTTCTTTTTCTTTTGTATTTATAATGTAAAGATTAAAATGCCTAGGAAACTGTATATTACTTTCTAATTATTTATTAATTTAAATTAGGGAGAGATAAAGAGAAAGAAAGCTCACCAGGCCACCCTAACTAAAGAAAATCTACAAGCCATGCCCCACTTCCCCAGATCCAGCACCCAACTGAGGCTCAAGCAGAGCAGTTGCACATCCAGCCAAGGAGAGTCCCCAGTGAAAAGAGCTCAAGCTACTTCTCGGTCCCCTCTTTTATAAGGGCAATGGAGTCATTCCTACTGGGGTTCTCTGATTGGACAGTCTGGGTCCCAAGTCCTGACTTCTGGATGTGGCACCTACAGGGACTTCCACTGGTCAGGACATGAACTGCCATGGGGCATTCAGTCACAAGACTCAGTGGCATCCTGCCTAATGTGGTGAGTCTGCTAGAATAGGGAGTATCCTTTATATTTAATTCACAGATTCTATATTCATTTTTCTCTATATAGGCAGTCTTCCTAATATTACCTGATGTCTTAGTAGCAACTCTAGTTACTAAGACATGTAAGGGTCTAAGATATGTAAGGGTCAGGCAAACAAGGTTAAATGACTTGCGCAGAGTCACAGAACTAGGAATTATTTGAGGTCAGATGTGAACCCAGGTCCTCCTGTCTCTAAGCCTGGCACTCTATCCACTATGCCACCTAACTGCCTCTGTCATATAATTTCAATAAAAACATTTATGAGAGATAGCATTGCAGAGTTTAGAAGCTCTCAGAATGCTTTTAAATGCATAAAAGTACAAAGGATTACAGAGGAAACCAATTATATTGAAATATATTCATTAACATACTAAACAAAAAGTTCATATACCCCAGATTGAGGATCCCTGGCATAGTAGATGGACTTAGAGTGTTGGAGTTGGCTTCAGGAAGAATTAGGCCTCAGACACTTACTAGTTATGTGACTCCGGTCAAGACATTCAACCTTTTTTGGCCTCGGTTCTTCATCTGCAAAATGTGGGACTGGATTACATCAGTGATGGGCAAACTTTGTAGAGGGGGCCAAAGGAAAGGAAATGCTCATCTGTCGTCAGTGTGTTTCTAAAGCAACTCTTTTGAAGTTTCATTGTATTGTGTCCTATGCATTGTATTCATTAGATTAGGAATAATATCATGGGCTGGATAGAACATTTCAGGGAGCTGCATCTGGCCCATGGACTGTCATTTGCCCATCACTGCACTAGATGACTTGAATGATCATTCCTAAATCTATTATTTACCTGTTATTTACAATGCAGTTTTATAGGTACTGAAGATCTAAGGAAAAAAAAATGAAGCAAACCTTGTGTAATGTGGTAAACTCTGGCTTAGTCTCTCCCTATGCCAGTCCTGCTACATCTCCCTTTTGGTTTTCAAGGGCATTATAACAATGAGGAGTTGAAGTGTCTTTATTCTATAGTCATCTACTCTAATCCCCACTCTGTGTCCCTTCTATTGTTTTTCAACTCCACTTAGATAACACCAGTTAGCTTTAAAAAAAAAAAAAAAAACAACCCTTACTTTCTATCTTAGTAACAACTTTAAGGTAGAAGAACTGGGGTTAGGTAAATAGGATTAAGTGACTTTCTCAGGATCACACAGCTAGGACATGTGGAGGTCAAATTTGAACTCATGTCCTTCCTACTCCTGGCCTGGTGCTCTATCCATTGTGCTACCTAGCTGCTCCTCACAAATTAGCTTTCACAAAAGTATAATTACTTCAGAGATAATAGCATCATCGCTCATTCTTGAACAACATCCCTTGGGCACACACACCTCAAGGAGCACAAGCTATCCTATACCGTCCTTTGGGTGGAATTGGGGATTAGCTTCAGTTTAGCTTCTTTCCTTCCAAGAATTGGTCCCAACCAGTTTATTTCCCAAGGAAGCATGACTGATAGATGGATCCTTGTCTCAGTTTCCTCTGGGCTGGCTCCCTAATGTACCTACCAGGTGTTATTCCTCATAATAATAAAAGTATTATTTTGGATTACAAAACTAACTACAAAACTTGGCTTATTCACACTGCTTACTCTCTTGATCTTTCCAACCACCCAAGATAAAAATTAAGCTTCCTTCTCCTAGAATGGAAAAGAACAAAATGAGGCTAAGGAGTGAGCCCAGTTTCTTGGGGCTACATAGCTTGAGAGGGGAGAATGTCCTAAGGTACTTCCCTCACAACAAGGTTTGTCTCTTTATGGATCCCATGAAAGAAAGAGCCACTGAATAAAGCCAAGAGTCACAAAGGAAGTAACTGAAGTTGACAGGCCAAAGATCCTCCTATCTACCACATAGTTTGTTTGCTGGAACCAGTTACAGAATGTCTACACAAGCTCCATGATTTCTCCAAAGCATTTCCTGTATACATCATTTCTCATTTCTCACTTGGCTGTACTCCTCCATTTCTCTGACTTATTTCTCCATCATGTCTCAGACAGCTCACTTTTGAGATAACCTCATCATCTTTTGAGATCCAACTGCTTCATTACTTTGCCCTTTGCTTCTTTGACTGGAGGGAGGGACCACCACGAGCCCCAAACCTCCACTTAAAAAGGGAACTCAGTTCAGAATATCTTCTCCTTTTCTTCCTTTTCAGTTTCCTTTTGTCTTCCTCTATTAGGCTGTACTCTCCTTGAGGGCAGATACTTTCTTTTTTATGTATTTGAATCCCCAGAGTCTAACAGATAGTAGGTACTTAGTATAACAATAAAGAGAGCCAGTAACCAGTGTTTGATAGAGGGGAGAGAGAGAGGAGAGAGAGAGAGAGAGAGAGAGAGAGAGAGAGAGAGAGAGAAAGAGAGAGAGAGAGAGAGAGAGAGAGAGAGAAAGGAGGAGGAGGAGGAACTATGAGCATAGAAAAGAACAAATGCAGTCCAAAAAGAAGAAAGTTCTCCCAGAAGAAAGAAAAATGAAAACAGATGCAGTGTCATCCTCCATTATGTTAGCTCGTGCATGGTTCTTGCTAAAGAACAGACATTCAATCTGCTTTGAATTATTTGTCACTTGGCTCCTTTATATTTCCATGCCCTATTTTGCATTTTGCTCACTACTCATTGTTACACAATCTACATTCTGTAAAAATAATGTTAATATATACTCTTACTAAGGATAGGGGAACATATGTAGCCAAGTTTAGAACCCTCTCAAACCTTGATGTTTTAGACTTTGGAACCAAATTTGAACATTGTAGNGAGAGGGAGGGAGGGAGGGAGAGAGAGAGAGAGAGAGAGAGAGAGAGTGTCTATGTTGGGTGCCAAATATACACTGGGAGACTTTGAGGGGGGTGTCACCCCAAAATCGGGTAACCTGGATGGTTGTGCCACCCCACAGGAGTTGGGGGTGAGGCTTCCCTATATGGTTTTTATTATTCACAATTCAGGGATTGAGGAAAGGGGTGAAGGGCAGAGGGATTTTGGGGTGCCCTCTTCTCTATTTTTATGGGGTCTCTCACTCAGGAGGGAACCTTTGGGGTTCTCACTCCCAAGCATCTTTCCCCGCCCCTTCTCCTTCTGTTTCTATTTCTAGTTTTCTGTTTCAATCCTTTTTCTATAATTGTAAGTTTTGACTGAAAGGAGGTCTCTCAGCAAGGTTGGGTAATGGGAGAAGGAGACTAAGAGATCATTCCCAAAATGGAGTCCAAAAACTTAGCTAACTTGGTGGTTGAAGTCTTGATGGGTGAGATGTAATGGAATGGCTTTGATAGGGAATCAGAGTTTCAATTTCCACTAGAAGATCCTCAGGAAGCCCTCAGGACTGAATCCGAGCTGGGATGTCCTCCTCCTTTCTCCTCCCAGTTCCTCTGCTGTAAGCCTTCTCCTCCTTCTTCTGTAGAACCCCAAAGTTATGACACAGAAACTAAGCAACCACAAGCAAACACAAGCTAGGGACTCCCAGATCAGGATGGCTCCAAGAAACCTAAAGTTACTAACAGGTCAGGATGTCTTAGAGAAATCCATGGTCACTAACAACAAGGTGTTAGGCTCCCAAATGTAGCACAAAGACCCTACATGCTTGGGGAGACAGCCAAAAACCATTAACTACAAAGGCTACTTCAGGAACTACAGGGTGCCCCTGAGTCTGTCAACACCAGCCACTTTACCTGCCATCCCTTGACCACCAGCCTGGACCTTACCCGCCACCTTTCCCTAGCGCGCACTAGAAATAAAGACTTCCCTTTGCTTGGATTGCATTGTCTCCGTGTGCTCCTTGGGTGGCAATCCATTCGGACCCTAACACTTCCTTGGAGAAATACCCAGAATTCTCTCTGGTCTCAATTGTCAGCAACTGTCAGCAACTGTCTTCTCTGGCTCCTTTTATCCCATCCCCCCTTGCACAAATCCCATCCTTACATTAGTAAATGCTTATTGATTGATTCCTTGATTGATCTTCATGATCATCTTGGAAGCAAGCTCTTCCAATCTCTTCAAGTGGTGAGATACTATCTTAGGCACTGTCCATTTGCACTAGACTTCCATTATACTTACCTTTGGAACAATTAGGCTCTACTAGGAAATAAATATAAAATATTCACAGAGAAGCAAACACAAAATAATGTCAAGGGGAAGAGAATACTAACAACTGGGAGAAGGATCAAGAAAGACTTTCCTGTAGGACAGAGACATCAAATTTCTAAAATTCCCATCGAAAAGAACTAGATTAAAATATCATTGGGAAATTGTTGACAAAAATAAATTAAAATACAATACAACATAGATGATGTTAATTTGTGATTTTCTAAGTCAATATAATCCAGCAGGAATCCATTTCTATTTGAGTTTGATATCCCTACTATAGGAGTGATATGGGATGTGAGTCTTGATGGAAGTTAGGGATTTTATGAGACAGAAGTAAAGAGGGTATGAATGTGTCCAAACAAGAGGGCTAGCCTGTGCCAACACTCTTTTGTTTATTATATAGTAAACTGAAACAAAGTCCTTAAGAAACCATGGTAGTGAAGTGGATAGAGTGCTGACTCTGAAGGCAGGAAGACCTGAATTCAAATTCAGCTTCTGGTATTAACTATCTAGGTGACCTTGCAAGTCATTTCAAATCCATCTGCTTCAGTTTCCCTAATTGTCAAATGAGGTTAATATTAGCCCTTATCTCCCAGGGTTGTAGTAAGGATCAAGTATTTGTAAAACACTTCTTCAAGTGCCTGACACAATTTTGTTGTTTTTGTTGTGCCCAAATCTTAAAAAAAAAATCCCCTACCTTCCATCTTAGAATCCTTAGATACTAGTATCCTTTCAAAGATAGAAGACCAGTAAGGGATGGACAATTCCGTTAAATGACTTGCCCAGGATCATAGAGCTAGGAAGCATCTGAGGCTAAGATTTGAACCCAGGTTCTCCCAACTGGCTCTCTATTCACTGGCTCTCTATTCACTGAGCCACCTAGCTGCCTCTTTGCCACTTGGAGTTTTCTTGCAAGGATACTGCAGTGGTTTACCATTTGCTGCTATGGCTCATTTTATAGATGAGAAAACTGAGGCAAATAGGATTAAATGACTTGCAAAGGTTACCTAGCTAGTAAGTGTCTCAGGTCAGATTTGAACTCAGGAAAATGAATGTTTCTGACTTCAGGTCTGGAACTCTATCTACTGTGCCAACTAGCTGCCCTTTTGGGCACATAGTAACTATTTAATAAATACTTGTTTCTTCTTTTCATTATTAGAAGAGGGCAAGGTCCAGATTTGCTTCTCTACATGATGGATGCATTATTCTTCATCTTTTCAGAAAATGCCCCAAGCATTCTCCACTGAGGTCCAGGCAGCAGTCATGTTTAGGTCTAAGCAATTACTTTGAGGGAGTAGTGGTGTTTAGAGAGTCAGGCTTTCCTTTCCTGATTGATGAAATCTGCATTCTAGGTTCTGATCTTTATTTGTGGCCAAATAGGAAAGAGTAATCCAATTTATTATAGTTTGGGATCTTGAGATACACTTTTATAAGGCTCTAATTTGCACCTAGATTTTTATGTAAATAAACACATAGAGTATTTGGGCACACATCCAGTTTCATCTCTAAGGAAGTTAATTATAGACAAATGGATATTTACATATACAAATATGTATACAAACTTGAATATGTTCATATATATATATATCAGGTCTCAAATAAAAATACTTGTAAAATATTTTGTAAATGTTCATATGTTTTTTGTATATTATTATGTTAAATAAAATGCTACCAAGGAAAGTGCAGAGCTGAGGCAACCCTGTAACATTCTTCATGGGAGGTGGATTGTTGTTGGGAATCATCATGCATACAACATTACCAAGTATGGAGTTGCTGAGGACATAGGTATAAGGTATAATTTAGAATTAACCATGACATTATCATGCTCCTGGGAGCACAAAGTACTATTGACTTTCACATGACTCTTTTTTAAATTTTATTTTTTGTTTTGTTCAAATATTTTATTTTCCAAATTACATATAATAACAATTTTCAACATATATTTTCTGAAATCATAAGATCCAAATTGTGTCCTTCCCTCCTTTCTTTTCCTCCATCCCAGAGATGGTAAGTAGTTTGGTTTGAGTTATACATATATTATCATGCAAAACATTTCCTTGTTGGTCATTTTTGTAAGAGAATACTCATATAAAACCAAAAACCCCAAATAAAACCATGAACAAACTAATGTGAAAGATGGTATGCTTTGATCTGCATCTGACTCCAACAGTTCTTCCTCTGGAGATGGATAGCATTCTTTACCATTCAGAATTTGTCCTGGATTATCATATTACTGAAAGCAGCTAAGTCTTTCACAGTTGATCACTGCATAATATTGTTGTTACTGTGCACAATGTTCTTCCCTGTTCTGCCTGTTTTGCTCTGTATCAGTTAATGTAGATCTTTCCAGCTTTTTCTGAATCATTCTGCTCATTGTTTCTTCTAGCACAATAGTATTCAATCACCAACATATACCACAAAATTTGTTCAGCCTTTCTCCAACTGATGGACATCTCCATTTCCAATTCTTTGCCACCCATATGACTCTTTTAAAAAAAGCTTTTTATAAAAGGTTTACTCAGAAAGTTAGCGAGGGCTAAAATATATCTTAAAATGCTTGTCATTCAGAGTGTAACTTTTTCTCAGCATCCTGTTAAGGGTTGCTGTGAGTAAAAAGTTCTTGTTACTATTCCATATACTTGAGAGAATAGGAAAGATTTCATTTAGCAGGAACATAACGAGAACCAAAAGAAGAAGCAGAGAAATGCTTTCATTTTCAATGAATGACAACAAAAACAAAATCCATGTCCTGTTTGGCTTTTGTAAGTGTGTGTCTACTCTTCCCAAAGACAAAGAGTGCATTAATGAGAGATATTATTCCAGAAGGGAATGAATCCAGTTCATTATTCTCCAGGTTGCACTTTTGACTCTCTGGACTTTTTCTACCATGCTATAGAAGTTTCCTTAACCCTGAAATTCTCTATACCTCTCTGAACTTTCTTCCTCTGATTAGATGGTTCCTCACAGAATTTCTATTTTAAGGAAATTGGAAGGCCAGCCATGTTTTTAATTTCTCTTCACACTCTACTCTTGTTTTTTTTGTTTTTTTAAACCATGACCTTGTATGGATGTATTCTCTCTCCATGTCTTCCTGTGTTTCACTTCCCCCCCACCCCCCACTATTTTTTGATGTTGTCTTTCCCCATTAGAATGTAAGCTTTGTGGTACAGTGGACAGATCATTAAGCCTGGAATCAGGAAGACCTGAGTTAAAATCCAGCTTGACACTTACTACCTGTGACCCAGGGCAAGTAATTTAATTTCTGTCTGCTCCATTTTCTTCAATTGTAAAATGAGGATAATAATAGCACATACCTTCCACGGCTATTGTAAAGATCAATGAGGTGATAACTGTAAAGATCACAGCACAGTACTTGGTATATAGTAAGTACTATATATATATAAATTATTATCATTAATTATCAAGGAAAAGAATTTTCTTTTGTTTATAGTCTATATTCTCAGTGCTTAGTAGACTATGTGGCATATAGTAAGTGCTTGTTGACTGACATGTTGACCAGAGTTGTAAGGTGCCCCAGGCACATGGGTGTCTCCATTTGTTTGCCTCCTTGCTAGATTTTTTTAAAAATTATTTTTATTTTTTTATTTGTTTAATTTTTAAAAAACCCTTCCTTCCATCTTGGAGTCAATACTGTGTATTGGCTCCAAGGCAGAAGAGTGGTAAGGGCTAGGCAATGGGGGGTTAAGTGACTTGCCCAGGGTCACATAGCTAGAAAGTTTCTGAGGCCAGATTTAAACCTAGGACCTCCTATTTCTAGGCTTGGCTCTCAATCCACTGAGCCACCCAGCTGCCCCCCACCCCAAATTATTTTTAATTAACAATTTGTTTTCCTTCTAGGTTTTTTGTTTGTGTCCATTATGCCCCACAGATTGTTGTTGTTCAGTCATTTCAGTTGTGTCTGACTCTTTGTGACCTTGTTTCTTTGCAAAGATACTGGAGTGGTTTGCCATTTTCTTCTTCAGATCATTTTACAGACGAAGAAACCAAGTCAAACAGGGTTAAGAGACTTGCCAAGGATCACATAGTTAGCAAATATCCAAGGTTAGATTTTAACTCAAGTCTTCATGACTCCATACTTGGCTTTCTTTTCACTGCACTACCTAGCTGCCCTACAAAAACTACATACATTAGTGAGAGAGTATGATCCTAGTTCATGAGTAGACTACCAGATTATTATTATTTTTGTCTGGTCTTCTACTGAATAAATGACAAAATTATGATTTCTTTTGTCTAGCAAATGCTTCATGTTTGAGTAAATTATTTGAGTTAAGTGACTGATTCATATATATATATATATATATATATATATATATATATATATGAAATGTTCTACTGTGGGCTTAGAAGCTACAGTGGTAAGAAGAAAGAATATACCACTTTCCCCAATATATTCATCATTATTAATCCTAGGAGTTTGAGAAAGAGAGAGGTTGGGGCAACTAGGTTGGCATAGTAGATAGAGCCAAGCCTGTGGTCATGAGGTCTTGGGTCCAAATTCAGCTTCAGATACTTCTTAGCTATGTGACCCTGGGCAAGTCACTTAACTCTGATTTCTTAGCCCTTATTGCTCTTCTGCCTTGGAATTGATACTTACTATTGATTCTAAGACAGAAACTAAGGGTTTCCAGGAAAAAAATAAAAGTACTGGAAACCTGGTTTCAAATCTGACTTTAGACACTTCCTAGCTGTGTGATACTGGGAAAGTCACTTAGTATTTAATTTTATATCAATTTATAATTGACATTTAGTATTGATTCTAAGATAGAAGGTAAGGATAAAAAAAAAAAAAGAAATTGGTTGAATACTAACCATGTATTGTTGATCACCTCCAACTCTGGAAAAAAAGGCTCCCAAACCACAGAGTGAACAACATGAGGATAGATTGGGAAAGTAATTCATTCCAGAGAGATTAGGGGATGGGGGATACATGTCCACACTGGGCACTATGCCACTGGCTATATTGCCTTATAGGTAGGGCCTTGTAAAAGGGAATTCTTTGTTCTCTTTGAGTTTACACTTGTGAAAGGGAATCCTTATTCTCTTTGCTTAGTTGGAGCTGACACTTTGGTTAACAATAATTTAAAAACCCCTACTTAGTACCTCACTAGATTGTGAAGATAGGATTAACTCTCCTTTGTCTACCTTTTGATTGAATCAACAAAAGCTTGAACTAGGTGGAGGAGTTTGAATACCACTTAGAGAATTCACACCCTCAGAAACTCAATCAGCCAGGAATCTGTGAACTCTTTTGATGAGTATTTACCTCTCCAGAAGGTGAGAAGTGGATCCCACAAACACTGTTTCCTGGGTAGTGCTGGGCAACTTGAAAGCTGTGATTGGCCCTTGTGAAGAGGGGAAGGGACATGAAGCTACTATAAAAGGCCCTGAATTTCTGGGTCTAGGGAAATCAGCTTCAAGAAGGAAGTCAGCTTCAAGAAGGTTGGCTGAAGGATGAAAGTCAGCCTCAGGAGTCACCTTCAGCTCGAGTCATCATCTTGACCTATCTCTTGGAAGGAACTTGGGTGAGTGGATAGCTAGCTTTCCCTTCCTGTCTTCTGGAGAGAATTTAATTCCAGTTGAAGGTCAACAAGTCCTGGCTAATTCAAGCACCGGAGCAATATTTAGTTAGATAGGCTAATGTCTTCTCTACCCTTTTGTATTTCTCTACTTTCATTCTTTCCACCTCTTTTGTAAATAAAAGCTATTAAGGGTCATTTTGACTTTGAGCAATAATACTTTGAATTGGTAACTACCATATTATTTGTAATTTTCATATATTTTAGTCAACCATTAAAATTTAATTCTTACAGTCTATGGTCACTCCTATAAGAATAATAAATAGAGCCAGTACCTAAATGTTAGGGATGGAGGGGAGATAGAGAGAGTCTATGAGGTGAGACTCTCTTCTAGCTCTCCCCTTACACTGAATATGCACTGTGGTAGACTTTGAGGGGGTGTTACCCCCAAACTGGGTGAACTGGCTAGTCGTGCCACCCCAAAGGAGTTGGGGATGAGGCTTCTCCATAAAAGGAGGTATGGGGGACCCCAATCCTATTCTGAATGAGGGCAGGGTTCATGCAAACCTCCCCCAAGGTCAGCCAACTTCACAGTTAGTGGTCTAGCTCCAAGATGGAGGCAGCCAGTCCAAGCTGTGATTCCCCTTCCCCTTGTTGTCTCTCAGGCACTCTGAAACACTGACTAATGAATGGCTTTTATTAATCACAATTCAGGGATTGGGGAAAGGGGTGAAGGGCAGAGGGCTTTAGGGTGCCCTCTTCTCTATTTCTATGGGGACTGTTATTCGGGTGGGAACCTTTGGGGTTCCCACTCCTAAGCATCTTCCCTCTTGTCCCTTCTCCTTCTGTTTCTATTTCTATTTCCTATTTCTATCCTTTTTATAATTGTAAGTTAGACCGGAAAGAGTCTCTCAGCAAGGTTGGGTAATGGGGGAAGGAGCTGAAGAGATTGCTCCCAAAATGGAGTCCCAAAACTTAGCTCTCTCGATGATTGAAGTCTTGCTGGGTGAGATACGATGGGATGCCTTTGACCAGGGAATCAGGGTTTCAGTGTCCAAAGAAAGATCCTCAGGAAGCCTCAGGACTGGATCTGAGCTGAGATGTTCTCCTCCTCCCTCTCTCCAGTCCTCTGCTGGAAGTTCCTCCTCCTCCTTCTTCCACTGGAGAATTACCCAGAATTTCCTCTGGTCTTAACTGTCACCAACTATCAGCCACTCCTTCTCTGGCTCTGCCTGTCCCATTCACCTTGTACAAACTCCATCCTTATACTCCCAAGCCTCAAAATGAAGTAGGAAACAGGGAACACCTTGTTAACCATGCTCAAATCGCTGAATTTTTCAACCATACTTTCCTCACCTATCAGTTTCCTCTCGAGTCACTGTAGTATAGTGGAATGAAGGAACTGGTTCTTAAGGCAGACGATCTGAGTTCAAATCCTCCCTCTGATCCTGTATATCCTGAGGCAAGACAATCTCTCTTGGCCTCAATTTCTTCAACAATAAAACCAAGAGTTATACTAGATATAGACTCTGAGGTCCCTTCTAATTCTGGATTTATTAACTTATGCTTTTCAGAAAATGGGGATAATAATAACCTATCTATGAGCTATAGGATTGTTTTATGGACCTAATGAGACAAGGTATCTAAAGCAAACCTTGAAGTGCTATGTAAATATCACTATTAATTTTCTCACTTTTACTCAACCAAAAGAAAAATGCTACATTAAAAAAAAGAAGCCAGTTGGAGGTTGCCTGGAGGTTTTCACAGTGTTTCTTGACTTCTTGTTACTTCTCATCCTCTTCCTAGAAGTGACTCACTATAAAGCTATGTGATGGATACACCGTTACTAGTGTCACGTGGGGAGTGAAGTAAACAAAGGAGACTTTCGATCTTCCTTCCTTCCTTCTTCATTAAATGCCAGGCTCAGAGAGAGAATACCAATGATCAGATCAGCTTAGTGATCTCTCTTCTAGTTTTACCAACAAACACTGGATGATTTTATTAGTATGCTCTTTAAGAGTATTCTAGAAATTCTTTAAAAACAGTTGAGAAATGTATCAAATTGTATTTTTGAAAGTACAACATATGTTGTAGCTCATATGTAGAAACCACCTACCTGTCCCTGCCCTCCTTTCCAATAGTTATTATGTCTTCCTCTATGAGGGCTAATTTCAGCATATGGGCTAAATCCACATGAGGCCATGTTGTATCAATGTATTTCCAGTTCAATGTGACCACTGCCATGCCATGCTTGTTACTATTGTGCAGTTGTTTTTTCAGTCTGCATGACCCTATTTTGGGGATTTTCTTTGCAAATACTGGAGTGATTTGGCATTTTTTTCTCCAGTTTATTTTATAGATGAAGAACTGAAGCAAACAGGGTTAAGGGACTTGTCCTGGGTCACATAGCTAGTGATATCTAATGCCAAATTTGAACTGTTTTTTTTTTTTTGAACAGATTTTTTTTTTGAACATGCCCTACTGACTCCAAATGTAAGGAGTAAAAAGCGGTTTTGGTTGGGTGAATATTAAAAGGTTTAGTTGCCAGGGAATTGAATAATTATCAATCCCCAATTAAAGAATAACCTCAAGTCAAAATGACTTTTATGGAAGTTTATTTACAAATGAAAAGAGGAAGAGAAAATAAGAAAATCAGAGAGAGGATAGGGTAGGATAAGTAATCTAATGCACTAAATAATTTGCTCTGACCCCTAGCTCAACCTAGGCAGATTTAATTAGTCCTCAATTGGAGGGGACTCAACCTTGAGCCCAAGGCTGGAGGGCCCTGGAGGGCTGGAGATGAATGAAGCAGGAGCTTCAGTCACAGAATCTCTTTTTAAAGAGCAGTTCCTTTAGAGAAGTCCAGGAAAATTTAGTCTTTGCACTCACCATGTATAATTCTAAGGGAAAGAACAGTCTCACCAAGGTCTTAGGGTCCCGGGTCCAGCACTCCTCCAGGTCCAAGTCACAAACAAGAAGAGCTCCTTCAGGTCCAAGACACGAACAAGAAGAGGTGCTACAAGAAGTTGTCACTCTCTTTTAAAGGGGCTTCTTTTGGGGCACTTCCTGTGCCTTCCTCTTAGTTTACATGTCCAATCGCAACAGATGCTTTTCTTAGGACTGCCCAGGAGGCAGTCAGTAAATACTGATTCATCACTCACTCCAGCACACGTGGCTCACAGACTTGTCAACTTGTGAATTAAGTAGAGTTGTTTACAATTTTGGTGATTAGATTTGAGAATGGGCAAGGTAGATTTAATCTCATTATCACATAGACCTGGAGCTCCAGCCCCTGCACCACCTAGCTAACCTGTTTTATGTATGATTTTTTTGGATTACCAAATAGGTATGCTACATATAAGTGTAGGTATAATAGGTACTGGTCATTCTTCTAACTATAACCATCTGGAGGGCAGTGAGGTGACTCAGTGGACTGAGAGTGGATGGCATGTCCTGAGTTCAAATCTGACCACTGACACTTCCTAGCTGTGTGACCCTGGGCAAGTCACTTAACCCCCATTGCCTAACCCTTACTATTATTCTGCCTTGGAACTAATACACGATATTGATTCTAAGATGGAAGGTAAGGAGTTTTAAAATAAGTAAATAAATAAAATTATCATTTACCCTTATGAGTAAAATCATTGACTAGACCAACAAACCATTTTTAAACTATGGTACCCTTTGAACTTCTAGCTGGTAACCCTGAAAGATTATTTTCTTTCTAATAGAATGATTTCTAGACTATTCTACTTTTCTTACCAATGCCAATTAACCAGTCTAACTTTTCTTTTCTTCTCCAGCTTCCCTTTTTGTCAGGAAGATAAAAACAGAGCACATAGGTTATTTCTTCCTTGCTCTAATCATGGGACCAGTAATCTTTTTTTCTGTTCATATATTTCTTTAAAAGATGGTTTGTTGTTTTAGGGAGAAGACTGGTGTCATTAAAAGAATTTTGGAAGTAAAAAATTTTCTAAAAAAGTAGGAGGGCAGCTAGGTAAACAATGGATAGAATGCCAGGACTGGGGTTGTGAGGACCTGAGTTCAAATCTGGCCTCAGACAATTCCTAGCTATGTGACCCTGGGTAAATCATTTAACCCTAATTATCTAGTCTTTGCTCTTCTTCTATCTTAGAATTGATACTAAAACAGAAAGTATGAGCTTATGAGAAAAAAAATTCTTAAAAAAAAATAAACTTTGTAATTTCCCAAAGGTGATCCAGCCTTCTATCTTCCTCCTTTTCAATTCTGGATACAATTCATTGTCTTTTATCAGCCTGTGTATTGACATATGGATGAACTCTGTATAGATCATCCATTGAACTGCATACCCTAGTTCAGATAATAGTTGTTCTTTATCTATCTGGTTCTTCTTTTGTTGATAATTCTGCTAAATGATTTTGAGAGGATACAGATTTCATGCAGCAGGCTCTTGAGTGTCTCAGGGCTTAAGGCAGTCAGAAGAATGTCACTTGCAAAGAGGAACAATAGAGAATCTCACTTTTGATAGTGAATGCCTCCTCAATTTGGACTATATACTGGATATCTTTTTTGATCATGGCTCCATTCTTTGTGAAAATGCCTCCTTCTCTCATTAAAAACAAAAAAACAAAAAAACAAAAACTCTTACTTTCTTAGAAATAACTCTAAGACAAAAAGGCAGACTAGGCAAACAAGTTTCAGTAATTTTCCCAATCACATAGATAGGAAATGTCTGAGGACAGACTTGAATCAGGTCCTCCTGACTTTAGGCGAAGGGCTCCCCTATGCCTCTCTTTTAAATGTCTCACTTGATATTAGTGAAATGATATTTATAAATTCTTTTGAGGAGATGATAAAATCACCTCTACCAATTCCTTTCTTCAATCTCGTCAAAGAAGAACCTATGAACTATCCTTTAAAGGAACTGCTATTTCTTTTTTTCCTTCTAGTTTAATTCATGACAAGCATGATAAAGCTTGATATGATTCAGTTCCTCTAGTCTTTTGTCCACTTGTTAGTCACTGGATAAGAACCTTGCATTTATAGTACTAGTGGCTTAATTCATGCTTATACATAGCCTAAAACCTGCATTATTCTTAGAAACCATTGCTCTTTTCTTCATAGCTCTGACACTCTCCGATAGGTAATTTGTAAGGGGCCACATAGGACTAAAGACCACTTGGTATTTTTCTGGGTTTTGTAGATTGTTCTGGTCAAAGAATTTGTTACCAAGTGGATAGCCTATAGGCCATGATCCTCTCTGTAATTACGGAGATGGAACTTAGAAAGCTTATAGTTTATAATTGGGATTGTCTCTTCCTGTTATCAAGGTAATTCTGCTTTCTTAGAGACCAAAGTTAGTCAGTCAATAAACATTTATTAAGTAGCTACTATGTGCCAGGTACTATGCTCAGTTTTGGGGCTATAAAAAGAAACAAAAGTCAATCCCTGCCTTCAAGGAGCTCACAATGTAGCGGGGGTCATAACAAGCAAGCAAATATATTCAAAAAATCTATGCCCAAGAAAAATAGGAAATAATTAAGAGATAGAAGACACTAGAACTAGAAGGGATTGGGAAAAGCTTGGTTTACTGTAGAAGATGGGATTTTAATTGGGATTTAATTAAAGGAAACTAAGGAAGTCAGTAAGCAGATATGAAGAGGGAGAGTATTCTAGGCATGGGGGACATCTGGAGAAGAGGAAGGCATGTTCTGGCAGGGTCTACCATGCCAGAAAAGTTTATAGTCCTAGAATGGGCTCAATATTTGTTTATCTAGCTTCTTATCTTCTTCCTAAGATATAGAACATTAAAATGCTGACTAATTAATTAATTTTGAATTAAAAAATAAGTTGGGAACAATATGGTACTGGCTAAGAGACAGAAGGGAGGATCAGTGGAATAGACTTGGGGTAAGTGACATCAGAAAGACAGTGTATGATAAACCCAAAGAGCCCAACTTTTGGGACAAAAATCCACTATTCAACAAAAACTGCTGGGAAAATTGGAAAACAATATGGGAGAGTTTAGGTGTAGATCAACATCTCACACCCTACACCAAGATAAACTCAGAATGGGTGAATGACTTGAATATAAAGAAGGAAACTAAGTAAATTAAATGAACACAGAATAGTATACTTGTCAGATCTCTGGGAAAGGAAAGATTTTAAAACCAGGCAAGAGTTAGAAAAAATTACAAAATATAAAATAAATAATTTTGATTATATTAAATGAAAAAGTTTTTGTACAAATAAAAACAATGCAACCAAAATCAGAAGGAAAACAACAACCTGGGAAACAATCTTTATAACAAAACATTCTGACAGAGGAGGTCTAATTACTCAAATATACAAGGAACTAAATTAATTGTACAAAAAAATCAAACCATTCCCCAATTGATAAATGGGCAAGAGACATGAATAGGCAATTTTCAGATAAAGAAATCAAAACTATCAATAAGCACATGAGAAAGTGTTCTAAACCTCTAATAATTAGAGAAATGCAAATCAAAACAACTCTGAGGTATCACCTTACACCTAGCAGATTTGCTAAAATGACAACAGGAGAGAGTAATGAATGTTGGAGGGGATGTGGCAAAATTGGGACATTAATGCATTGCTGGTGGAGTTGTGAACTGATCCCACCATTCTGGATGGCAATTTGGAACTATGCCCAAAGAGCGCTAAAAGATTGCCTGCCCTTTGATCCAGCCATACCATTGCTGGGTTTATACCCCAAAGAAATCATAGATAAAAAGACTTGTACAAAAATATTTATAGCCAAGGTTTTTGTGGTAGCAAAAACTGGAAAACGAGGGGATGCCCTTCAATTGGGGAATGGCTGAACAAATTGTGGTATATGTGGGTGATGGAATAATAAATAATAAATATGCTCAAAGGAATAATAAACTGGAGGAATTCCATGTGAACTGGAATTACAACCAGGAATTGATGCAGAGTGAAAGGAGCAGAGCCAGAAGAACATTGTACACAGAGACTGATACACTGTGGTAAAATAGAATGTAATGGACTTCTATACTAGCAGCAATGCAATGACCCAGGACAATTCTGAGGAACTTACGGAGAAGAACGCTACCCACATTCAGAGGAAAAACTGCAGGAGTGGAAACACAAGAAAAACAACCGCTTGAACACAGGGGTGGATGCGGACATGGTTGGGTATGTGACACTAAATGACCACACCAATGCAACTATCAATAATATGTAAATAAGTCTTGATAGATGACACATGTTAAAATCAGTGGAAATGCATGTTGGCTATGGGGGGGGGGATTTGAGGGGGTGAAGGGAAAAATAAGAACATGAATCATGTAACCATGGAAAATTTTTCTAAAAAAATAAAATAAAATAAATTGGGCTGCTAGGTAGTATAGTAAGTACATTGAGTGTAAGCTTGCATAGTTGATAAGAGTCCCAGGCCTGGAATCCAGGGGACTTAGGTTCAAATCTGACCTCAGATACTTCCTAGCTGTGTAAACCTGGGCCAGTCACTTAACCCCAATTGCCTATCCTGGTGATGGCAAACCTATGACATGTGTTATAGAGATGCAAAGAATGAAACAGACTGGAAGCACGGCTTGTTAGCTCATTTTACTTCAAGAAATACTGAAGTAGCCACTTTATTATAAAGGAAATTAAAGATCCCTTTCCCCCAAAAGCCCAAGAAAGTTTCCCACAGTTACAGAGAGCAAGATTTTTACTGTAGTCAAAACAAAAGCCTTAGAAGCCTTCAGGGGTAGACAAAAACCTATGCTAAACTATCAACTACACGTGTTATCTTTAAGTGTAGCCTGGGACATCTCCGTTAGGTTGGAAAGCCCCGTCAGTTTCTCGGCCTTGATGGTATTAAACAATTTTTTGAGCCTCATTATTTTACTTTAATTCTGGGCAAAATGCCCTGCCAAGGGTTCGGCCTTGGCCGTACCAGCCATCTGTGTTCTCGGGTAAAGGGGAACAGAGTTAGCCCCCCTCCTGCTGGAGTGCTGAGAGCCCAAAGCTTTTTAAATAAGACTATAATGTATTTTGAAGGAAGGTGAGAATTATGAAAGGAATCAAAAGAGGAATCTCAGATTTTTATCTTAGATATCCCACACCTGTCTCGTCCCGTAAATAGGGCGGAAAGATAAATACACGGCTCTGCCGGTCTGTATTGATCTTTTGAGGGGGTCCAGATAAAAATATCTACTTGAGATTCTAATTTCTCTTAATAGCTCCCAACAATGCATGTCAGCACTGACATGCATAGCCATTTTCTATGACATGCGCCTGCACGCAGCCGCACACAGAGAAGTATGGAGCTGCATGCTGAGGATGAAACATTTGCTGTAGTGTAGTGTAGACACTCTGTGCACTATATAGATGACAATTCTACTTATATTAATTTACCTATTCTGGTTTATTAAATATAGTTATCTATTATAATTATACATTTTTGTTATTTAAACTATAAATATCGTGAAATGATAGTTTTTTTCTCAAAGTGACACACCACCCAAATTATGCTTGTTTTTTTTGTGAAATTTGACACACCAAGCTCAAAAGGTTGCCCATCACTGACCCATCCCTTACTACTCTTCTGCCTTAGATTTGACCAATTTTAAGACAGAAGGTAAAGATTTAAAAAAACCCCACAGAAACACAAGTGAATAGATATAACTTTAAATGGACAAAGCATTAGGATGAACATTAACGTGTTGATAAGGTATAATTCCCTAATTTTATCAATTTTGGATATTAGTGATATTAAGGAGGAAGGTAATTTTGGATTATAACACCTAAGGATTTTCAAAAGGTTGGAGAAGTTCTGATTGTTTTGTTTTGAGTGATTTTCCATTATATTTCCTCCCCAGACATAGTTCATGAGTCTACAGCTTGGATAGCTTTGTGAATTGTGGTTAAAAAAAGGAGTCATCTGGTGGCTGACTTTGTGGTAATGGATCTTTCCAGACTTAGTAAAGCTGGTGCTCACACAATAGTCTATATTTGGTCCTGGTCCTGTCACTTGAAGTTTTTCCAGTTGGGTAATATGTGCCAGAGGTTATATATCACTGCCATAGCCCTTGAGAGCTCAGTATCACATCCATGTCTGAGTGAAGTTTTGGAGGAAGATGTCAGCAGAGGAATACATTTTATATCTGTTCTTGAGGTTTTGAAGAATTTTAAAGACCCAGGACTTCAATGATGAATCAAGAATGTTTTGTTTTATGTCTACTTGAAGTGTATAAATGAACTCTGATTTAATTAAGTAGATTCTCTCTCTCTCTGCATGTCACTCCCTCCCTTCCTCCCTCTCTGTCTCTCTTTGTCTCTGTCTCTGTCTCTGTCTCTCTCTCACACACACTCCTTATGCCTTGATCTTTTGCTTTATTGAAGACTGCAATAGGGGGTATATGAATTAGGGTCCCAGCCATGTAGGTTAGACTACTTTCTTCCTGAAAGGAAAAGAACTTGTTCTTAACATTGATTGATCCAGGAGTCATCTATGGAGGGACTAATACATATTAGGGTTCTTACCGTGTAGCTTAGGCTACTTTCTCTCTAAAAGGCAAAGATACTCCTCCTAAGATTAAATGATCCAGGAGCCATGGGATTGATCTAGCAGTTAATGTCCCTCAGACTTGATGGATAGACTATGCCATGTGAGTCAACATACACTTTTGACCAGACATTTTTATGAGAAGAAAAGAGAGTTTCGTCTACCTGTACCAGTTCTGAATCCTTCCTGGATATTTTTGCCATGCTGAGTAATCTCCCTGTTTGGTAAAAGAAGTATTATGACTGGCTCATTTCATTCTAAACCCAACCCTGAGTGAGGGACCCCAAAACAAGGACTTACAAGAGCTGAGCCATATTTAGCAGATTTTGTATCTTAGGTAAATCCAGTTAAGAGACCAATTTGGGGGCTCAATACATACTTGCGAGAATACAGAGGGGGCAAGTGACCATGAGGGAAGGCACAGAGATGGGTGTTATCAGGGATGGTAAATGGTTTCCTTTTTGTTGTTGCTATTGTTGTTTTTAAACAGAAGTGCAACCATTTCTTTATTAAATTATACAAAAAGGATAAAGGGGAGAGGGGGCAGCTATGGGGCTCAGCCCCAATCCCAGCCTGGTGCTATGAGGGGATGAGGAATCTTAGGGAGATCCAGGGATCAGACAGGGAGAGTGGGAGAGAAGGCAGAAGGGGAAATGTAGGAATGTGGAAAGGGGGCAGAATTGGATTTTGAAGAATCAACTGGGGAATGGGAAGAGATATGAAGATTTGGAAAAGAAGAGTAGTCTGGGTATCAGCTGGGGAGTTTGGGAATAGGGAAAGTTCAGGAGGTGAAGAATTGGAGAGGTAAAAATTAGGATATCTAGAAAGGGGACAGTAAGAAGGCTAGGGAGAATAGGAGGGGGACAAGCAGGTAAGAAGCAGGTGTTTAATCTTTTCCATTATTTTGCCATCCTAGCATAAATGCCTATTTAACAAATGCTAGTTACAAACATTTAAGAACTCTGAATTTGGCAACAGTAGATCTGAGTTTAAATTTGTCTCTGCAACTAACTAACTAGGTAACCTTAGGGAAATCATTTAACTGGGAGGTGGGATAGCACATGGCAATTTCCTTATTTTCCATAAAATGAAGGGGCTGAACTAGAAAATTTCAAAAGTCTCTTTTTGGCTCTGTAATCTATTATCTGAAATCACTACTTTTGTGTGCTCTCTAATTTCTATGTGTACCACTTCCCACCATCCTGTCTATCCTGACCCTGGCTCAGGTTTTACCTTTTCTGGCAAAGACTCTTCCTCTTTGGAAAAGCTTGCTATATGTGCTTTACACTTAATTAAAATTCATTTAATTGAATTATGATATTTTTAAATCTCTGATTTCAGATATTCTCATCATTTTTGTTAGGTCTCCAGTATCCTTTAAGAGGTAAAGTTAAGTGTAACCACCATGCCCAGGACCAAAAGATATTGAGTTTATGCCACCCCATAAAATAATATGCTCTGACATTGAAATAACTTGGGACGAAGTTCTAAATACTTCAAATATTTGAAGAACTTTTATGTGGAAGAGGGGTTAGACATGTTCTGTTTGGCTCTAGAGTAGCGATGGGCAAACTATGGCCCACGGCCCAGATGTGGCCCCCTGAAATGTTCTATCTGGCAGGATGACATTATTCCTAATCTGATGAATACATACAATACAATGAAACTCCAAAAGAGTTGCCTTAGAAATAGACTGACAGATGAGCATTTCCTTTCCTTTGGCCCCCTCTTTAAAATGTTTGCCCATCACTGCTCTAAAGGATTGAATTAGGAACAAAGGGTAGTAGATGCAGAGAGACAACTTGACTGAAGAGCATTTTGCTTGGTTATTGTTAGTTTGATGTTATCTGGCTATGAGTTAAGAATTGACAAACTGTCTTATCGGAGTAGAGACTTCCTAGGCACCATACCTAATGAGACTAGAATAGAGATGTATGGCAGATGTCCCTGAAGAGATGAAACCCAGCAGTTAGTAGAAGGTAGCATGCCTAGAAGAGAATACAAGCAAGACCAGTGACACACTAAAAAAAAAAAAGCAGAGAAGACATCCCTTCCTCTCCCAAAATGAATGGCATAGAAAAGGCAGAGATATGAAATTCAATAAGAAGAGAGAAATATACACAATATCTAGAGCTCAGAAGAGAGTGAAGTCTAATGAGGAACAGCCCAGGGAGGATAGTGTAATTACGTTGTCAGAGTGCTTTGGTAGCCCTGCAGCTTCAGAAGAATTAATTGACTTGAAATACTTAGTGAGCATTTAATAAGCACCTACTATGTGCCGGGTACTGTGTTAAGTGCTGGGGACACACAAAAAAATGACAGGCCCTGCCCTCAAGTAGCTCACAATCTAATGAGGTAGCTTTCTGGAGTTTCCATGTGTGAGAAGGAAGTTGCCTCACATGCTATACCAATTTTCTCATTTTCTTGTTCAATATAGTTATGTCTACTTCTCTTAATATCCTTCCTCATTTTACCTGGTTTCATGTTAAGTTTTTGTTCCTAACTTTTTCCTCAGATTTTGAGTTTCTGCCTTCAACCCTGACTTCCTGTTTTTTTCTGTTTAATTTCATAGAAAAGTTAAAGATGTATTACACAGTAGATTCCCACAAGAGCCCAATGCGGACCTTGTTTTAGATGTAGTTGTTTCCCATTAACACCTCATTTTCTGACTCACTATCAGCAGGCTTTGATGTTTTTCCCATTTTCCAGAAATTTTATCAAATTCTTATCCTATCATATCCAATTTGAATAAACATCAAGTAACAGAAACTTTAGCAAGCCAAGTCATTTGTTGTTTCACTGACATGATGCTTTCTATATAGCTATTGGAAACTTGGAAGAAATGGAATCTGTTTTACTCTTTTTAGCAAAATGAACAGAACCATACAGAGACTATTGTCCGTTGATGTTTAGAGATGATGGTTTCCATGGAGAATGAGGTTGATGGCCTTAGTGGATGACTCAGAATTACAATCACAGATTGTTAAAACAGGAGAGGACCTTTGAGATCATCAAATCTAATCCTTTCTCTTTACAACAGAGAAAATGAAGGGCTGAAAATTTCAGTGACTTACTCAAGGGCATACAGTTAATAAATAGCAAATCTGGGACTTCAATTCTCTGATTGCAAATCCAGTCATCTTTCTGCACCCCAGCATGAAACACTCAACTGAGGTGAAATCTGAGGAAGATGAAAGTTGGGGCTTGTCTGGGCATAAAAATTTGCTCACACCTACAAGTATAGCAAAGTAAGAGATCCCTCTTTATAGTCTTGTTGTCTACTCCTATAACCTGACCCTGGATCTCATCTCTTCCTTTCTTTGGTTGGCTGAAATTTCTTCTTTTTCTTAAAAAATAAAACAAAACCCTTACCTTCCATCTTAGAATCAATACTGTGTATGGGTTCCAAGGCAGAATAGTGGTGAGGGATAGATAAAAATATAGGCAATAGGGGTTAAATGACTTGCCCAGACTCATACAGCTAGGAAGCCTGTGAGGCCAGATTTGAAATCAGGATTTCCTGCCTCTAGGCCTGGCTCCCAATCCACTGAGCCATTTAGCTGCCCCTATTTCTTCTGTTCCTAATGTTGTTCACCTCTAACTCTTTTTCTCCCTCTTTCATATCTTAATCACTTAGTTCATTTTCAGGATGCTTCTGGACCTTTTTTATATAAGAACTTTCTACATAAAGCAATTCTCTGGTCTCCAAGAAAAAGAAGCTTTTATAAGTGCTATGGAACTTGCCTAACTCTATGGGCACCCTTAGAATTATGACAAATTAGATTGATCCTCTTCCAAATGTCTAAGGCTGGAGCCTGAGCAATGACTCAGAGAGATAGCAGGTGTGGAGAAATAAGTGGCTACATCAGTGCCAGGAAATAATAATAAAAAAAAGACATGGAACTATAAGGTATTTAATGAGCATAAATTTTCCTGCTCCATCACCAAAGTATTGAATTGTCCCTTTTTCCTTTTCTTTCTTTTACTTCAGACCATTTTTTATGTTAACATTTTCTGAATAAAATTTTTATTCCAATTATACTTTTTACCTCTCTTTGACATTTATGTTTGTGGAGCTTTTCTCTATTTCTTCCATAAAGACAAGAGTGGTCTTTGCTACTTTTCTTTTATCTTAGGACCCAGAAGCTTAAACATCAATTCTCTTCACTCTCTCTCTCACCCTCTCTATCCAATTTTTTGGCAAGGCTGTGGATTTTACCTTTATAACATTTTTTGAATATTTTCCCTTCTCTCCTCTGATATTATCACCAGCCTGGTGAAGGCTCTTATCATTTCACACCTGGACTATTGTAATAATAGTCTACTAGCCTGCTATAAGTCTCCCTACTGCAGTTCATCCTCCACTTAGATTCAAGAGTGATCTTCCTTAAGCATCACTCTGATTATGCTACCCTGACCCCCTCATAAAACTACTGTGGCTTCCTTTCACTTTCAATATCCCATTCCAAAATTCTTTATCATTCAAAGCTTGCTCTAATCTTGTTAAACCTGTCTTACATCATAACACATCAGATAGTCTTCCCTAGCCATTCTTCAAGCAAAACACTTCCTCATTATTATGGGCATTTTCACTGGCTCTTCCCAAAGCCTTTTATGCATTGCCTTCTAATCTCTACCTCTGACTTTTCTGGCATTCTTTAAAGCCCAGCTAAATTCCACCTTCTGCAGGAAGCATTTCCTGATCCCACTTAACCTTAATGCCTTCTCTCTACTGCTTATTCCCCAGAGCCTATAAATAACTTCTTTGTATATAGTTAATTGCATGTTATCTCCCCCTATAGATTGTGAGCTCCTGGACTGCTGTACTGTCTTTTGCCTCTTTTTGCATCCCTATCCCTTAGCACAGTGCCTGACTCATGGTAGACACAATAGATGGTTATTGCTGACTAACTTTTAGAGCATGCAGACCCATCACACACCTTGTAATAGATTAGGAAAAAACTTTTAGTTTTTTCTCAAATAGGGAGACTCTATCTATTCCTAGGAGGCTATAATAGACTTTCCCCCTCTAGAATGAGACTTCATCTCCAGGGGCTAAGCTTTTCTGAGACCCCAAAAGCCAACTAATTAAGTAGTGCCTACAGGCATTAAATCTGTATTTTAACTCATTTATCCTTTGTAATTAGGAGGAAGGTCTGTGTCCTAAGGCTCTATGGTTTAGGATAAGAAAATCTTTATAATTCTTGTTTAATTTCTTAAAAAATTTTTTCCCATATTATATGTCACTATAATTATTAATATTACTTTTCTTACATTTTGAGAACATGTTCTCTTCCTCCTTCCCTTCTCTCCAACATGACAAATAATGTATTGATTGTACATGTGTTATCATATAATACATATTTCCATTTTTATCATGTGAAACAAGACACATATTGCTTACACTAGAGAAAAAGTTCATGGAAGAAATAAAGTGAAAAATAATATGTATTTAAATCTGCATTCAGATTCCACCAGTTCCTTCTGTGAGTCTCTTGGAATTGTCCTGGATCTTTGCATTTCTAATAATACTTAAGCCATTTACAATTGGTCATCATGCATTATTGTTATTACTGTGTACATTCTTCTGGTTCTGCTCACTTTACTTTGCATCACTTCAGGTAAATTCAGGTAAATCTTTCCAGGTTTTTGTGATCATCTTGTTCATCATTTCTTATGGCAGAATAATATTTCATTACAATCATGTAACAAACATGTTCAGTTATTCCCCAATTGATGGACATCTGTTTGATTTTCAGTTCTTTGTCACCATGAAAAAAAAAGCTGTTATAAATATTTTTGTATAAGTCTTGCTTGATTTCAGATGGCCAATCTGTACTCCTTCAGAATCACTTAAGGAGACTTCCCTTTCAACGAATTGCCAACTGCAGTCTGGGTCTAAGCCTTCTTATCAAGTTTTCTCAACTCTAATATTCTCATTGCTTTCCCATACAAATGGATGAAAAGGGGAAATACAAAGAACACCCCTCTCCCCAATCCAAATAGAGTCATATAGGAATATTGTCCTCCACTTCAATATTTCCCCCCAAATTTTTATCTTTATTATATGTAAGTCATCAGCAACAAACCCTGAATATTAAAACACTAGTAAACATAGGAATAAATGGGGTTTTCCTTAAAATGAGAAATAATATCTCTCTAAAACCATCACCAAGTATCATCTGCAATGGGGGCAAGTTAGAAGCCTTCCAAGTAAGATCATGGGTAAAGCAAGGATCCCATTATTGCCACCATTATTTAATATTGTACTAGAAATGCTAGTTTTAGCAATACTAGAATAAAAAGAAATTGAAGGAGTTAAAAGTAAGCAATGAGGAAACTAAACTATCACTCTTTGCAGAAAATATGATGGTATATTTAGAAAATCCTAGAGAATCAACTAAAAAACTGATTGAAATAATTAATAACTTTAGCAAAGCTGCAGGATACAAATAATACAGGATAATAATATCAGGATAATACAGGATACAAAAATAATACAGGACACATAAATCATTAGTATTTCTACATATTACCAATGAATTCTAGCAGCAAGAGGTAGAAAGAAAAATTCCATTTAAAATAGCTCTAGACAATATAAAATACTTGGGAATTTACTTGCCAAGACAAACACAGGAATTATATGAACATAATTACAAAACTCTTTTCATACAGATAAAGTTAGATATAAACAACTGGAAAAACATTAATTGCTCATGGGTAGGCTGTTCTAATAAAATAAAATGACAATTCTATGGAAATTAATTTACTTATTCAGTGCCATATCAATTAAACTACCAAAAATGATGTTATATAACTAGAAAAAATAATAATATTCATCCAGAAGAGCAAAAGATCAAGATTATTAAGGGAATTAATGAAAAAAAAATGTGAAGGATGGCCTAGTTGTACCAAATCTCAAACTGTGTTATAAAGCAATAATGATCAAAATAATCTGATGCTGGTTAAGGAATAGAATGGTAGATCAATGGAGCAGATTAGATATACAATATACAGGGATAAATGACCTTAACAACCTGGTGTTTGATAAACTTGAAGTCCCTAGCTTTTGGAATAAGAACTCACTCTTTAACAGAAACTGCTGGGAAATTTGGAAAATGGTATGGCAGGAGTGAGGGATAGACCAGTGTCTCACACCCTATACCAAGATACTTGGTTTAGATATGAAGGGTGATACCATAACTAAATTAGGGGAACACAGAATAGTTTATCTGGCAGATTTTTGGAGAAGGGAAGAATTTATGACCAAACGAGAGATAGAGAATATTAAAAGATGTAAAATGGATAATTTTGACTGTATTAAATTAAAAAGCTTCTGTACAAATAAAACTAATCAAACCAAGATTAGAAGAGAAACAACAAACTGGAGAAAATTTTTTTTTATAACAAATATCTCTGATGAAGGTCTAATTTCTCAAATTTATAAAGAACTAAGTTTAATTTATAAGAATACAAACCATTCCCCAACTGACAAATGGTCAAACCATTCCCCAACTGACAAATGGTCAAAGGATATGAATGAGCAATTTTCAGATGAAGAAAACAAAGCCATTGATAATCATATGAAAAAATGTTCTAAATCACTCTTGATTAGAGAAATGCAAATTAAAACAATGCAGCAGGACTACCTCACACCTATCAGATTAGTCAATATGGCAGTAAAGGAAAGTGAAAAATGTTGGAGGGGATGTGGCAAAATTGAGACATTAATGCATTGTTGGTGGAGTTGTGTACTGATTCAACCATTCTGGGGTGTAATTTGGAACTATGCCCAAAGGGCCATAAAATTGAGCACACCCTTTAATTTTGCAATACTACTACTGGATCTATACCCAAAAGAGATTTTAAAAATGGGGAAAGGACCTACTTGTACAAAAATATTTATGACAGCTCTTTTTGTGGTGGTAAAGAATCAGAAATTGAGGGGATGTCCATCAACTGGGGAATGGCTGAACAACTTGTGGTACATGTTGGTAATGGAATACTATTGTGCTATAAGAAATGATAAGCAAAATGATTTCAGATAAAGCTGGAAAGATCTGTGGGAAACGATGCAGAGGAAATAAGCAGAACTGGCAGAATATTGTATACAATAACAGCAATATTGGACCATGATTTTCTGTGAAAACTTGACTACTCTCAATAATGCAATGATCTGGGAAAATCCTGAAAGACTTATGATGGGGAATGCTATCCACCTCCAAAGAAAGAACTATTGGAATCAACTTTCACATCAGTGTATCTTTGGTTTTATTTTGGGCTTTTGGTTATGAATGAGTGTGTTTTTACAATAATGACCACTATAGAAGTATGTTTTGCAGACAGCATGATCTATGAAAGCCGTTGGCCAATGGGAAGATGGGAGGAGGTTGGTGGGGAGCTTAGTTTTTAAAAGCCAGCGAGAAGCTAAGTCACTCTACTTGTTTCAGTATTATCTCTGGGCTAACTCTTTTTCTGGACTCTTATCTCATCTTGCCATCTCTGGCAAACTAGAGGGAACCATTCTGGGATGGAATCCAGATCCTGATCCTACTTAAGTTAAAAAGGCTAGAAATCTTATTTCTCTCTTACTCTCTCCTTTGTAATAAATGCTTATAAATTTAGTATAAAGCCTCCAAGATTAATTTTTATTTATAACAGAAGTAAGGGAGGAGAAAGAGGTCATTCTGGATAGCTTTAATTTCCTTAGTAAAGTAGAAGCTGAAGTTACCTGCCAAGAGAGAGAAATATGACAATGGTCTTTAGGGATTTGATCAAAGTGGCAAACATTTGTGAACAGGGCTGTGCCATAGGGAGTCAGTTAAAGTGAAAAGGATTATTCTACAGTAGTGAGGTCACAGATATTAATTTGTAGTAAGTACAGTTTGTATGGTACTCTGGTCTTTCCCAAAAGCTTTAAAAAACAGGAGTTTGATGGTAAATAGTTAGGGATACCCAGCATTTAGGATTATTGGTACATAAACAGAAGGAAAAAAAAAGATAAGGGTCTCAAGGGGAAAGGACAGTGACTTGTCGAATAGCTTAACTACAGGGTCAAGACCAGTGGTATGCTGGAATTGATTCAATACCAGCTTGCAAAAATCAATTGTTGAGGGCAGCTAGAAGGCTCAGTGGATTGAAAGTCAGGCCTAGAGATGGGAGGTCCTAAGTTCAAATCCAGCCTCAGATACTTCCTAACTGTGTGACCCTGGGCAGGTCACTTGACTCCAATTGGCTACCCTTTACCTCTCTTCTGCTTTGGAACCAATACACAGGATTGATTCAGAGATGGAATGTAAAAGTTTTGTTTTGTTTTTTGATTTTCAGAGTGAGTATCTATACTTTCAAATCAACCAATGTTAGGAATCAGAGCTTGATTTATGGTGTAGTGGACAGAGAGCTGAACCTGGAGTAAAAAAAGACCTGAGTTCAAGTCTAGCCTAAACTTTTGTAAGTTGAGTGATCCTGGACAAGTTATCTAGCTTCTGTCTGCTTCAGTTTTCTTATCTGTAAAATGGATATAATAACAACTCCCTTGCAGGTTGTTGTGAGGATCAAATGAGATAATTGTAAAGGACTTAGCAAAGTGGCTGGCAAAAAGTACACACTATATAAATGTTACTAATCATTATTATTAGTTAGTTATTATTTTTATTCAAAGATATTTTATTTTCCCAGTTAGATTCAAAACAATTTTAAATATATGTTTTCCAAAATTATAAGGTCCAAATTGTCTCCCTCCCTCCATTCCCTCCCCCATCTCAGAGAAGGTAAATAATTTGATCTGGATTATACATGTATTATCATGCAAAACCCATTTTCATATTATTGTTCATTGTCATATGAGAATACTCAAATAAAACCAAAACCTCAAAATAAAACCATAAATAAACTAATGTGGAAGATAGAATGCTTTGATCTGTATCCAACTCCAATAGTTCTTTCTCTGGAGGTAGGTAGCATTCTTTGTCATAAGTCCCTCAGAATTGTCCTGGATTATTGTATTACTGAGAGTAAGTCTTTTACAGTTTATCATTGTACAATATTGCTATTACTGCATACAGTGTTCTCCTGGTTCTGCTTATTTCATTCTGAATCAGTTCATGTAGGTCTTTCTAGCTCTTTCTGAAATTATCTTGCTCATTATTTCTTGTAGCACAGTAGTATTCCATCATCATCATATACCATAATTTGTTCAGCCACTCCCCAGTTGATGAATATCCCCTTAATTCCCAATTTTTTGCCACCTTAAAAAGAACTGCTCTAAATGTTTTAGTACAAGTAGGTCCTTTCCCCCTTTTTAATGGTCTTTTAGGGATACAGATCCACTAGTGGTATTACTAGATAAAAGAGTATGCATAATTTTATAACCCTTTGGGTATAGTTCCAAATTGTCCTCCAGAATGGTTGGATCAGTTCACAACTCTGCCAACAATACATTTGTGTCTCAATTTTGCCACATCCCCTCTAACATTTATCACTTTCCTTTACTGTCACATTGATCAGTCTGATAGGTATGAGGTGGTACCTCAGAATTTTAAAATTTGTATTTCTCTAATCAAAAATTATATAGAACATTATTCATATGATTATTGATATTAACTAGTCATTATTAAGAAAATGATGGAGAAACTAAAAAAAAAAACTCCTTACCATCTCTCTTAAAATTGATACTGAATTATTAGTTCAAAGGCAGAAGAATGGTTAAGAACTAGGCAATTGGTGTTAAGTGACTTAACCAGGGTCACACAGTTAGGAAGTATATGTGTCTATATTTGAACCCAGGACTTGCCATCTCTAGATCTGACTCTCAATCCACTAGTCATCTAGCTGCTCTGTGATGGAGAAAATGCTAACAATGCAAATTAAATACAAAATTATATCATATATACTTTTTCCCCCTTTTTACCAAAGACCTCGCTAAAAAACTTGCTAATATTCTCTTAGTCAAGAGTAGAAAGGGAGAAAAGTCTAGAACAAAAATAAAATGTGAGAATAGGGAAGGACTAAGAGTGCAGAGGCTGTGACAAAGAAGAAACCACCAAGGATATAAACAAGGCAGCAAGAGATAGAAAGAAAGGAGATTGTAATCACAAGGGGAATTTCATAGTTCAAGATCTTGGAATTTGAACAGTTTTGGACGAGAGTAAGATTTCTGGTTTGATCACTCTGGATCTTCAGGTTGAGTGGAAATGTAAGTAATAGAGCTTACAGAGGCAGATAAACTGGGATGCCAGAATGTTCAAAGATCATCAACATGATGTTGGAGTTGCCAAGAATAATAATAATAGTAGTAGTAGTTAACATTTACATAAGGTTTCCTACGTGTCAGGTAATATAGTAAGAATTTTATAATTAAACTTTATTTTATTTTATCTTCACAACAACCTTGGGAGGTTACTCTTGTTATCTTTTATAGATGAGAAAACTGAGGCAATAGAAGAAGGCATGACATGCTTAGGGAAGGTATTAGAATAGAGAGGAAGACTGTGAGTCAGCTGCTAAACACATTGAGGATGTCAGTGGATAACAACAATAAGGAACAGGATAGAGTAATATTATTGGATACTGATAACTTGAAAAAAGCAATGGCCACCAAAGTGATAGTGCAGAGGGAGGTCCTGGAAGTTGCAGTGAGGAATAAGGAGGGCCTACCTCTCCTGTTCCTGTATGTCAGGAAAAATGAAGTAAGGGAAAGCCAACACTGGAGGAGATAGCAAAGAATATGGTACCTTTAGGAGGAAGCCAACTTTTGATATTTTGCAGACCCCAGTATGGCTCTCCAGCTGTCCACCTGTTAATCTTCATCCTTTCTATATGAACAGTCTACTTATCCTTCTAGTTCTACATTTCCTTTAGGTCTTTAGAACTAATTCTTGAGCTCAAGAAGTTGTTGTTACAGTGCTATAATCCACTTACATCCACAATCTGTCTTTTAGCCTTTGCAAATGTAATTCTTCAGGCTGTGGTGTTCTATGATTTGCAGCCCTATGACATCAGTGGAAAAATATGAACGTTAAAAAGATGAGCTTTACAAAGGGAAGCTGGAATATTAATTAACAGGGTATAACACATCATTGACAATGATTAACTAGCATGTAAGAGATGATTTACCTGGGGGCAATCAAGAGTAAAAACTTCTCCTGAGAGTGCAGCCACCAAAAGTAAGGCAGCCTGGGTGGGATACTGCGAAGTTTCCAGGTCTCAAAGAGAGGTTATTTCTGAGGAAATGGAGGAGCAGGTCAAAGGGTAGGTTATGGCTACTACAAGGGAAAAAGTCTATCCAAAATTTCTATGCTATTGATGGAGGCAGGATGGATGGTGGGAGAGGGCATTATTGGGTGTTTGACTGACAGAAGAGCTGACAGAATCTCTGGGAAAGTGTTGTTCTTGCTCTTTAAATTTCTCACCTTAAGTCAAAAATTGCCACTGTCTATTGCTCTATAAAAAGACAAGTAAAACCAGGAAAGAAAGTAAGACTTTTTACGTAGCTAGTGTAAAAGATAGCAGTTACACTACCCCACTGTTGTATTGATTTCCATGAAATACAGGATGTTCCAAAATTCTTAGTACAGTTTTAAACTATCAAAAAGACTTAAATAGGCAAGGTGGATAGAAAGCCAGGCCTAGAGATGGGAGGTCCTGGGTTCAAATATGGCCTCAGATGTTTCCAAGCTGTGTGACCTTATAGTTGTCTAGCCCTTACCACTCTTCTGCCTTAGAACCTTGTATTGATTCTAAGACAGAAGGTAAAGATTTTTTTTAAAAGACCTTAAAAAAAAAAAAAAAGACATCCTTTTTGCTGTTGGCTAGATTCTTCAAGGAGGATTCATGGAAGGAAATGAAGAATTTGCATAGGATAATAAAACAATGGAGGAAGATTGATTTACTTTATTTGCTATCTTTCTACAATGCTTCTTCAAGGTATCGTCCTAATGAACTAATTTAATAGGTGGTCCATTTCTACAACATTGCATAATCTGGTTAATATGCAATCTTCATTTCCTTTTCTTTTCCCACTGGGATACAGAGTATGATCTCTTTTGAGAGGATATGGATCTCTTTGAAGGGTCTCTGGAAGAGGCCCCTAAACTGATGAAACCAGCAGTCACCGCAATAATAATAACCAGCATTTATTTAGTGGTACAGTTTGCAAAACACTTTATATTGGTTATAATGTTTGATTCTCACAACTGCCCTGTGATGTAGGTGCTAGTTCCTCATTTTACAGATGAGACAATTGAGGCTGAAAGAGGTTTAATGTTTTCCTCGGGGATTACACAGCTGGTTAAATGTCTGAAGTAGGATTTGAACTTATATTTAACTGATTCTGAGTTCAGTGCTCTAATTCACTGTACAACCAAAGCACTTCTGAAGCATCTAGCAAGTGTTTTTGAGCTGAGAACTGTGAACTTAAAAAAATTTTTTTTGATAACTATTTCAATATAACTGATTTCTTTTGTAATCCTATGCATTTTATTTTATGCATTTGGAAACATTATTCTGAGTAGTCCATAGGCTTGGCAAGACTGCCAAAGGGTTCTGGAACACAAAAATGATCAAGAATATTCAGTCTAGAGAATCTTAGCTCTGTAAACGCAGGCATTATTTTCCTTCTTTTCTTCTTTCTTCTTTTCCTTTCTCCTTTCCTCCCTCATTCAATCCTTCCCTTCATTCCTTCCTGCTTGTGATTCCTTTCCTGATGATAGGTGACTGAATAGAGATGCTGAGATGAAACCATAAGGCGATGTCATAAGGTAGAGAGATTGGGAGCTCCTGAGTCCCTCAGCAGGAACTTGCTGGCATCAGGACAAAGTTCCTACAATGACATCATTCTTGGAGAAGACAACCACAGAGGCATGATGAATTAGATCCCTGATCTGTCTTACCAGAATATTTTGACCTTGAATTAATTTTCCAGAAAGTATAGAGCCGAGATGAGGGTGAAATGTCTGTCCCAACAGAACCACTTACGTTACAAATGTTACTGTTTCAATATTAACATACTGGAAAGTGATAATAAAAGTAATCGGCTACTGAATCATACTTTAATTCTTGGTCAATGTATAGTAGGTTTTTGTTTTGTTTTGTTCATGTCTTTTGTGTAGAAGCAATAGATAGCTATTCTATACTAGATCTATATTGTACATCGAGTATCGTCTTACTTCCTTATTTCCAGACAGACCCCATCCACAAGCCAAATTGGACCTTTAAGTGATTCCCCCCCCCCCGAAACTCCAAGGTGGAAAGGGTTATAAAATACTAGATGCAATGAGAAAAACTGACCCTTTGATTTGGAGACTGGACTCTATTGGGACTGAACCAGGACCAAATGAGCCCAGACATGGGACCCTTTGGTGGTTGAAGGTATCTCTAGTACTTTGAGCCCCTAGAAGGTTCTGTTGTCACATAGATATTAGCTATCATTTTGGAAAAATAGAATCTGTTTCATATTAGGTTTAGGTTGCTCTCTTGACACAACTGTACAACATTACCAAATAACATTTTCATGGACATAGATCAAAATGCTTTGGAAGTGTAAGATGAAAAATTACATCCAAATGCTCCAAGTATTATATTTTATAAGAATTTTATTAATAATAACTTGAAGTAGAGGAAAAAAACCGCAAGGAGAGAGAGAGAGAGAGAGAGAGAGAGAGAGAGAGAGAGAGAGAGAGAGCGAGAGANCAGACCCCATCCACAAGCCAAATTGGACCTTTAAGTGATTCCCCCCCCCCCCGAAACTCCAAGGTGGAAAGGGTTATAAAATACTAGATGCAATGAGAAAAACTGACCCTTTGATTTGGAGACTGGACTCTATTGGGACTGAACCAGGACCAAATGAGCCCAGACATGGGACCCTTTGGTGGTTGAAGGTATCTCTAGTACTTTGAGCCCCTAGAAGGTTCTGTTGTCACATAGATATTAGCTATCATTTTGGAAAAATAGAATCTGTTTCATATTAGGTTTAGGTTGCTCTCTTGACACAACTGTACAACATTACCAAATAACATTTTCATGGACATAGATCAAAATGCTTTGGAAGTGTAAGATGAAAAATTACATCCAAATGCTCCAAGTATTATATTTTATAAGAATTTTATTAATAATAACTTGAAGTAGAGGAAAAAAACCGCAAGGAGAGAGAGAGAGAGAGAGAGAGAGAGAGAGAGAGAGAGAGAGAGAGAGAGAGAGAGAGAGAGATTGAAAGAAATAACTTGACTGTGGTCAGGAGGAAGAGGAGGAGAGTTAGAGAAGAAAAAAAAGGCAGGGTTACAGAACCTTTTATCACCAAAGCATAAGGACACAAAGTGAGGATGAAAAAGGAAAGGGATCCTGGGAAATGAAGTCCAAGGGAACAAAATTCTATTTACACAGAAGCATGACTATTTCCTAGTATGTTATGGGCATTAAATTAAAGTTTAGTAGTACATCATTGCATCATTCCAATTTCTGCCATTTTCTTTGTTAAGATTAAAATTCTCTGGAGGCTGTATATTAATTTATAACTATTAATTAAGTAGTGAAAAATGGGTCCGTCATACGGCCAGTTGCCTCGCTAAGCCAAGCTCACTGCTCACTTTGTATCTCTGTTCACTCCCACGGCTTGGCCAGAACCGACTGCTCTTTGGTCATGAAAGACCACTTCTTGGTCAGAAAAGGATCTTTGAACTTCCTTGATCCATAACTTATACCCTCATGACATCACTTTTTATGAGTCTCTCCGATTTGACAGATTTGACCTCAGTCCAGGTCAGAGGTTGGTTCCAGATGCCAGAGTTACTTGGGACAAGAGACAAATCTTTGAGGATGCCACCAAGAGACTGTTGGTGCTTTTCCAGAATACCCATGTGCCCTCCTCTTATCCAGATAAGCCTCAGGCCTTGTTTTTAATCCAATCAAAAGGTGGGGACTGAAGGGAAAACCAATTCACTAGAGAAAGACCCAAGATTGATCTTAGGATACCAAGAAAAGGGGTACAAACTAGTATTCAATTCTTACGTCTTATTTGCAGAGTAACCTCTGAAGAACAAAACTTAGAACCCTGAATATCAATTCTCAGTCTGCATCCCTTCCCTGGAGTTTCATTATGCAGTACCTCCTGCTACCAGTCATCCAAAGACAAAAAAAGCAAGAAGTTTGGTTTCAGAATAATGATGCAACATTGACACAATGTTTGATGGAAATTATAACCTGCGTGCTATACTTTATTTAATAGATATGCATATATATTTTATTAATATATTATGTTTTTACATTGCCTATATTTCCTTATTTTCTTTTCCATCAGAAAACTATCCCTTATAACAAAGTATTTTCTAAAACAAAAATAAAGGGTAAAAAGAAGGAAAAATTAATAATAATGAGGAATATATTGAACAATATGACATTTTATCTAATATACAATACTTGTGGACCTACCACTTTTGAAAAAGGAGAAATTGCATGTGAGTTCTCTTATATCCCTTCTTTGAGGCCAAATATGTTCCTCATAATCTCATAATATTCAGTTATAATCATTTTATGGTTGTTATTTTTTGCATTTTCATGGTTTCAGTTTCAGATACACTTTCATGTGACTGAAAGCCTATTTCCCTTAATGTCACAGACTACCTTTACTCCTCTATAGTCTGGAGATTGCCCTGTCTTTGTGTGAATTAAATATCTAGGGGACCACCAGAACTTGGAAGTCTCACCTAATAGGGGTCACCTAGCCATGTGTCTTAATTTGCCAGCATGGCAGGTGAGATTCCTCACCTGATTGATGTGTCATGATTACATGCCTGGCCATTAGATTAAATCAAAGCAGAGTAAGTGCAACATCATAGACAAGATTAAAAAGCCAGGAGAAGCAGGAAGGCTTTCTTGACCATTTTTTTGGGCTTATGAAAGGAGCTTTCTTGCTGGAGAGCTGGCACTTATCTATGTAAACTATCCCTGGCAAGTCCACTTGACAGATCCAGAAACTCCAACTTATAACCTCTGCCAGGGACTTTGAGTTAACTGGGGTGGAAACCTTATTTCTCGCTTTCTTTTCTCTTTACTTCATATTAGTGTTCATTAGTTGTTAGTGTGCTTGGATTATAGTATATCCATATTTAAAACCGAGCTCCATACCTACAAGTGTTATAACTTATCAGTGAATCTCACTTCAATTTTTTATTTTTAAATATTTTTCCATGTTTCCATGATTCATTTTCTTTTCCTTTCCTCTTCCCTCCCTCCTCCCAGAGGTGACAGTTCCACTAGGTTGTACAAATGTTTTTTTTTTTAATTTTAATTTTTGAATATTAGTGAACCTCACTTCAAAGCCAAGAACTCCAACTTATGAATGGATAAGGACACTAATTATCAATAAGTACTCTACTGGAAAATATAATAGACATAATGGTGCTCATTTCTATCCTTGTATAAGACTACTCCAAAAGCCTAGTATCAGTATCTAACACAAAGGGCTTTCACGGATTGTTCAACACTGATTCACCTATGAATCAAGTCTTTAAAGGGTTATTTATTTTTCTTGTTCCAAAGATCACCTAATGGTGTCAGGCAGTTCAGGCCAGGTTTTCTGTTTTGTTCTTCTGTTTGCATTTCTTCTTAACCACATACTTTTGAGTGATTATTGAGAGACTTAGAGATAATTTTGTTCAAGTTTCTGAAATTCCCCATCAAATCTTGTAAAAGTCCTTTGCTCTCAGAGGCTCTTTGGAGATATTTAACTGATGAACATCTCTATTTTCACGGAGTCAATACTCAATGTTTGAAGAATTTATTTTTCATATACTGTATTAATTCCTACATCTGGGCCCTTGATTAGGAAGGTCCCAATCAATTCATGTAATTATTGTGTATTTCTTTGTCTGGATGCTGGTTCAGAGATTCTATCCAGCATGCTGCTACCTTTTGCATTTTTTTTGTCCTTAGAAATCCTAAAGAATGCCTTTCCTTTTTTTTCCGATGGTCATGTTGATTGATTGATTGATTAGAAAAATTTTCCATGGTTACATGATTCATATTCTTTCTCTCCCTCCCCCTCCCCCCAGCCGACGTGTATTTCCACTGGGTTTTACATGTGTCATTGATCAAGACCTATTTCCATATTATTAATAGTTGCATTGGTGTGGTTGTTTAGAGTCTACATCCCAAATCATATATGCATGAACTCATGTATTCAAGCAGTTGTTTTTCTTTTGTGTTTCTACTCCCACAGTTCTTTCTCTGGATGTGGATATTTTTCTTTCTCACAAGTCCCTCAGAATTGTCCTGGATCATCACATTGCTGCTAGTACAGAAGTCCATTACATTCAATTTTTACCACAGCGTATCAGTATCTTTGTATAATGTTCTTCTGGTTCTGCTCCTTTCACTCTGCATTAATTCCTGGAGGTCATTCCAGTTCACATATGAATTCCTCCAGTTTGTTATTCCTTTCAGTACAATAGTATTCTATCACCAGCAGATACCACAATTTGTTCAGCCATTCCCCAATTGAAGGGCATATCCTTGTTTTCCAGTTTTTGCCACTACAAAGAGTGCAAATGCCTTTCCTTTTAATAGGATTTGATTACTAAATGAAGGATTATTTTCCTGTATACATGTTCCCTATGCCATGGAGAAGGGAAGGGATGGCTAATTAGATGGACCACTTCTTCGTTAGCCATTTACCAATTGCAAATGTCTTGGGGTGTTCAAGGGAGGGGAATAATGAGCTCCTAAAATTCTTATTTATTGATTTGCCTGACCAATTTTTGGGGTCTCCACTAGTTTGAAAGGGTCATTGACCTATGTTATTTTATTGGTTATGATTCTTGTCTAATCAATAAACAAATGTAATCAGTAAACTGATATTCTTACCCCCAAATCAGTCTCGAGATAATTTTAATCATAACATTATTGAAACACTAACAATGGCTATATAGAACTGATACTTGTCAATTGGTAGCTTTTTACCCATTTCTTCTAACTATTTGTACTTTCAGTAAGCTTTTCTCATGCTTTTACAATATCTTTCCACAAATTATGATTTCATCTAGATATATCAACAGTTCCTGTTAGGAAATAGCAAGTATGCCTCCCACTAATATTCTTTGGAGGCATACACACAATCTTTTCCTGCTAGGCAGAAGAATTTTGCCTTCCTTTTACTTTCTGGTCCAAGAGGATCTCTGGCTTTCCTCTTTTTCCAGAGCTTCGATTTGGAACCAAAGGGTTCCTAGAATCCTGAACAATAAACAGCAAGGTTTCTCAATAATTATCATACCTTGGCAGACTGAATCATGGCTCATAGAGCATCCCATACATGGTAGCTATAGACTCTTTCCCTCCCCCTAGGAGGAGTGCCTCTCGCTTTTTCCTTCTTCATCCCTCTTTATCAATCTAGTCCTGATAGTTGAGCAATGAACATACTAGAGTAAGTAAACAAATGAAGCAACAATAGCAATGTAATACTGAGAGTAGATAGGAAATACCACCCTTAAAAATCTGGGACTTCATCCATTCAGATAATTTTTTAATAACATATTTGGATATATTTATTATATGAATGTTGGATATAAATCTTTAAGGTAATATTTTGCTCTACTAAGTCAAATGATTTTTGTATTCTCTGAACAATACCCCCATAGAGATCTTATATTCTCTGTCTATGTGGCTGTAAAGATGTGGTCTACTATGGAAAATCATGTGCGGAAGACTCCCTTTTTACTTGTCATCTCTTCATCAAGGTACCCTCAATGTGTACATAAACCATTCTCATAAATGTTTTATCTAGTAAGTCAGTCAGATGGCATTTATTAAATGTCTGTTATGTGCTAGTGTATGCTAAATTCTGGTGATACAGAGAAAAGGCAAAAACAGTCTTTGCTCTCCAGGGGCTTATAATCTAATGGGTATGACATCATGCAAACAGTTACTGACAAACTATACACATATATTTATACATACACATACATACATTTTTATCTGTCTATGATAAATCAGAGATAATTACAGAGGGAAGTCACTAAGATTAAAGGGAACTAAGAAAAAGCTTTTTGTAGAAGTTGGGACTTTTGAGAAAGAAATCATATAGGTCTAATATTTTTTTCATCAGTGATTGAAAAAGCATTTAATTGCCTGCTCTGCATTCCACTAGGTACAAGTGATACAAATTATAAAAGGGAAAAAAATATCTTCCAGGAACTTAGGTTCTACCAGAGCCTAGCAATATGCACTTGAATAACTCAGAACTCATATGCAAAATCATAACATAATGCAAAATCAATACAAAGTCATTTGAAGGTTTCTCACTAACACCTGGGGAAATCAGGAAAGGCTTTTTGTAGTAAGTGGTAGTAGAGGGGAGCCTTGTAAGAAAATATTCATCATACACAGATGTGTGATTTCTGAATAAGATACAAGCTTGAACTCTTTCATTTCCTATTTCAGAATCATATTTTATTATATTAATTTTCACTTCCTTTTCTGCTCACAATTGTGTAGTAGTCACCAAGCATCAAAGTATATGTGGATTTGCATGAGAGGACCTCATTAATTCTTCATTGGAAGTTTTCTACTTTTTGTCATTTGTGGCAGTTTTTAGCACATAAGCTGTGCCTGTCTTCATGATGATACCTTAGCTTGTGGTTTTCAAAAAACTGAGGCAAACAGAGTTGTGTTTTTTTTTATTTTTTTATTTTTCAGAGTTACAGTTAGTAAATATTTGACAGTGGATTTGAATTCAGATCTTCTTGATTTCAATTCTAATACTCTCTCTCTCTTCCTAGGTAGTAACCAGAATAAAAGTCACTTAATGAAATAAAACAGTAAGAAAGTCACTCTAGAATATTCCTATCCCATAAATTAGAACTCAGTCTTATAGTACACATAATCAATGTAGAGAGTACACAGAGATCATGAATTAAGTACATGTGTAGAGAACATGTGTGATCTGAGTGCATATAAGTAAGGACAACTCTTGCTTCTGATACTATAGAATTAAAAGTTATGTTGACTAAGTGACCCATTATTTCCAGACCTGCTTGTAGCAGGGAGGCATCAGTATATCATGTACTCAAGTCACCTCCTGATTGTTTCTATTTAGAACTTGCCACTTCCCCCTTGGGGAGGAACTGAGAGGTTAATGTCCAACCTTTTTTGTTGAGGTTGACCTATATGACTTGTCTTGATCTCATTATGAAAGTTATTAATAAAAGTTGGCTCCACCTCAGTCATCTGCTGATCTCCAGTTATAAGCCCTTTAACTTGCTGCTGCCTTCTTGTTGTTCATTCTTGTCTAATTCTTCATGACCTGGCTTGGGGTTTTCTTGGAAATGATATTAGAGTGATTTGTCATTTCCTTCTCCAATTCATTTAAAAAAAAATAAATGAGGCAACTAAATCAAATACAGTTTAATGATTTGCCTAGGGTCTGAGGCCAGGTTTGGACTTAAGAAGATATGTCTTCTTGACTCTAGGTCTAGCTGCTTCAACTCTCACCTGAGACTATAGTATTCACAGCAGCTACACCCCAGTAAACCATTTTGGTAGGCAGGCTAAATCACAGTAAACAATAGGCTTCATACCCATCAGTGAATTAAGGGGTCGGCTACCTCATTCATGTAAAGACTTCCTCTGGTGGAATGGTTGTATAAGAACAATGGCCCTGAAGAAGGCTGAAGTAGGTACTGTGGAATGCTTAGAGCTTAGTCAGACATCAAAGATGCCAAGGTCATCCACTGCACCCAGAGCCATCACCAGTCATCCTGACTTGTGTCTTGTCAGTGGATTTGGATGACTGGAATAGAGTGAGGCTGACAACTTTTTGCAACTCTGCCTCCCTTAAATCAAATTCATGCAAAAGTCAAGACATCACCCAGTGATGTCACTGGTCCTCTTCAAAAAGAAAAGACAAATGACAATAATCTTGATGTATTTTTTTAAACTCTTACCTTCTGCCTTAGAAATAATACTAAGTTATCCAAATTAATCTACATATTCAGTGCCATACCTATCAAACTATCAAAAAACTTTTTTATAGAATTAGAAAAAATTATAACAAAGTTCATCTGGAAGAACAAGAGATCAAGAATATCAAGGGAAATAATGAAGAAAAATGTGATGGATGGATGGGGGTCTAGCAGTACCAGATCTTAAACTGTACTATAAAGCAGTGCTCATCAAAACAATATGGTACTGGCAAAGAGACAGAAGGGTGGATCGGTGGAATAGACTAGGGGTAAATGACCTCAGCAAGCTAGTGTTTGATAAACCCAAAGATCTCAGCTTTTGGGACAAGAACTCATTATTTGACAAAAACTGCTGGGAAAATTAGAAAACAGTATGGGAAGAATTGGGGTTAGATCAACATCTTGTACCCTATACCAAGATAAATTCAAAATGGGTAAATGACTTAAATATAAAGAGTGAAATCATAAGGAAATTAGGTGAACATAGAATAGTATACCTCTCAGATCTGTGGGAAAGAAAGGAATTTAAGACCAAGGAAGAGAGAGAGAACAATACAAAATACAAAAGGAATGGCTTAGATTATATCACATTAAAATGTTTTTGTACAAACAAAACCAATGCAACCAAAATTAGAAGTGCAATAATTAACAGAGCCGAGTAATAATAAAGAGCCAGCCTGTAACCAGTGTTACGATAGAGGGGAGATAGAGAGAGTCTCTGAGGTAAGACTCTCTTCTGGCTCTCCCTTCATGCCTAATATACACTGGGAGACTTCGAGGGAGTGTCACCCTGAAACTGGGTGACCTGGATGGTCATGCTGCCCCTCAGGAGTTGGGGGTGAGGCTTCCCTATAATATGAGGCATGTGGTACCCCAATCTAATTCTGAATGAGGGTGGGGTTCACACAAGCCTCCCCTGAGTTCAGTCAACTTCACAGCAGGTGGCCTGGTTCCAAGATGGAGGCAGCTAGTCTAAGCTGTGGTTCCCCTTTCTCTTGTCTCTCAGGCACTCTGGAACTCTATCTGACTAATGAATGGCTTTTTTATTTACAATTCAGGGATTGGGGAAAGGGGTGAAGGGCAGAGGGATTTGGGGTGCCCTCTTCTCTATTCGTATGGAGTCCATCATTCAGGAGGGAACCTTTGGGGTTCCCACTCCCAAGCTTCTTCTTCCCTTCCTTCTTCTGTTTCTATTTCTATCCTTTTCTATAATTGTAAGTTTTGACTGAAAGGGGATCTCTCAGCAAGGTTGGGTAATGGGAGAAGGAGACTAAGAGATCGCTCCCAAAATGGAGTCCAAACACTTAGTTGACTCAATGATTGCAGTCTTGCTGGGTGAGATGCGATGGAATCTTTGACCAGGGAATCAGGGTTTTAATGTCTAAAGAAAGGTCCTCAGGACTAGATTGAAGCTGGGATGTCCTCCGCCGGAATCATTTTTCTCCTTCCCTCCTCTGGAGCATTTCCCAGAATTATCTCTGGTCTCAACTGTCACCAACTGTCACAACTGTCAGCCACTCATTCTTTGGCTCCTTTTGCCCCATTCCCCTTGCACAAATCCCATCCTTACAGAAGGAAAACAACAAACTTGGAGAACATTTTTATAACAAAACTCTCTGACATTAGTTTAATTTCCCAAATATATAAGGAACTAAGTCAAATTTAAAGAAAACAAAACAAGCCCTTCCCTAATCAACAAATGATCAAGGGACATGAATAGGCAATTTTTACATGATGAGCAGAAGTGCAGAAGAAAAACACATGACCATTCACATGGTTCAGTATGATATGATTAGGGGATTCGGTGTTAAATGATCACTTTATTGCAAATATGAATAACATGGAAATAGATTTTGAACAACGATACATATATAACCCAGTGGAATTGCTTGTCAGCTCTAGGAGGAGAGAGGTAAGGGGATGGGAGGTGGGGTAAAATCACAAATCATGTAACCATGGGAAAATATTCTAAATTAAAATAAAAGAAATAATACTAAGTGTTGGTTCCAATATTTTGACAAAGTGAATAGAACTTCTATGGAAGAATTAAAGAGGTCTTCTCATTTAAATCCACATGTACCTTGATGCTTGGTGACTGCGATACAATTGTGAGCAGAAAAGGAGGTGAAAATAATATTGGTTCCAATGTAGAAGAGTGGTAAGGGCTAGGCAACTAGAGTTAAGTGACTTATCCAGTGTCATATAGCTAGGAAGTGTCTGAAGCCAGATATGAACCCAGACCTGGCTCTATCCACTGAGCCATCTAGGTGCCCCATCTATAAACATTTAATAAATATCTTTTAATTTTCTTTGTCCTGAGTTTTGCCTTGTTAATCAGAGTAAAAGCCCAAACCAAGAATTTTCCTTTCAACAATAGGATCACTGACCTCTGGTCTCATGGTGACTATTGGTATTTGCTGTAATCTCATCTGGGTGTTGTAAGAAATAAAATGGATATGGAAGGATAGATTTAAAAATATTATGGTTTTAAAAGATTTATTGGTAGCCATTAGAAAAATGAAGCCACATGCCATGCTGAGAGTCATTTTAAAAGACCTGCATCCTGTTACCTCCCTTTTCCATCCTGCTCCACTCCAAATCATCAAAAGAGGAAGAGGGAGGAGTTACAGCCAACTATATAACAATAACGTGACCATGTAAAGTGGAGGTGCAGGAAAGATTAAAGGGAATTTGGGGAAAACTAAGGACTTATGGAGGTTGAATTCCAAGGTTCAAAATCTCCATTTATACAGCATTGGTCCGTTGTGATAGGTGTTGCTCTACTTGTTTCGTAATCTTGTAGAGTATAATTCTGAGTGACTTCTGGCTAAGTTTAGATTTTCTTTTAGTCTTCCTACAATTTGAGTAGAGATTAGAGCTAGACCTCAGTCGCAGATAATCATTTAATTTAGGGTTAGTCCACCCCCAAATACTCCTGGAAATAGCATGTAAATAACAATGAAATAGCATAGTAAGAAAGTCACACTAGGATATTCCTATCCCATAAATTGGAGCTCAGTTTCATAGTAATCTGAATCAGGATCTCCTGTCTCCAGGACTGACTCTGATCAAGTCAATTAACACTATTTACCCCAGTTTCCTGATAAGCATAAGTTAGGGGACCATCATGAAGACAGACACAGCTTATATGTTAAAAACTACCACAAATGACAAAGGGTAGAGAACTTCCATGGAAGAATTAACTAGGTCCTCTCATACAAATCCATATGTACTTTGATGCTTGGTAACTGCAATAGGAAGAGAACAGAAATGGAGGTGAAAATAAATATGGGAAAATATAATTCTGAAATAGTAAATGAAAGAGTTCATCCACACTCATGGAATGCGCACTAAAACCAAAGGTAGGGGGCAGCTAGGTGGCTCAGTGGATAGGATACAGAAGGTTTTGTATTCAAATCTGACTTTATACACTTCCTAGCTATGTGACCCTAGGCAAGTCCCTTAACCCCAGTTGTCTAGCTTTTACTGCTCTTCTGACTTGGAGTTGATCCTTAGGAAGTATTATTTTTAAGGAAGTATCAATTTTAAGACAGAAGATAAGGTTTAAAAAAAAACCAAAAGGGAAAACAGAGAGGGGAGGTCATTGCTCTTATAGCTCATAGTACTGCCTTAATTATTCACATTTCTGGTTGATTTGTGCTATATTTTGGCAAGAGTAAATGCTTTCTGTCTCCTTTTGAAATTACAACATTTTTGAGCTGTCAGGGCCTTTAGGAGTCATATGGTTTGAACTCTCACTTAGTGTGGGAGTATTTCAACAGTATCCCTAAGAAATAAGCTTATACTCCACTGGAACACTTTCATTAATGATGAGCTTGCCATTGTATTATGTCACTGGAATATAGTCTACTTTGTAACTATAGTTCTAATTGACTTTTGCTCCCAAGATAAATTCATCCTTTCTATCTCATCACCAGACTACAAACTCAAACCTGGATGCTACCTCCCTCAGCTTCTTCTTCCCTCTGATTGGAAGGCTGAAAAGTGGAGTATCAAAGTCCTCTAGAAGCCTTCTTTTATAGAGAGCAGAAACTAGATTCTGTACTCCCTCTGCTTTACATCTGCAGGTCTGTGTTGATTTTTTCTTCTTTCTGTTAAGCCTTTGCTTTCTGTCCCAGGAACAAATCTAGAACAGAAGGACAAAGGCTAGGTAAATGGGTTAAGTGACTTGCTCAGGGTTATAAATCTAGGAAGCATCTAAGGTCAAATTTGAACCCAGGACCACCTGCCTCCAGGGCTGGCTTTTCTATCTACTGAACCACCTAGCTATTTCCTGTAATTTTGCTCATACTCTTCACCTTACCCTTTGTGCTTTCTATTAATGTCAGCCACCAATTTTTGTCACTTTAATATTCTGTAAATTTTATTTATTTATTTAGAATATTTTTCCATGGTTACATGATTCATGATTTTTCTCACCTCTTTTCCCTTCCTCCATCCCAAAGTTGACAAGCAATTCTACTAGGTTATATATGTATCATTGTTCAAATTTGTTAGCTTTTAGAAAAGGACATTTACTAAGGTGATATAATAAAAAATGGCTGTATACAGGGTCAGCTAGGTAGCTCAGTGGGTAGAGAGCTGGGTCTACAGTTGGGAAGTTCTGAGTTTAGATCTGGCCCCAGACACTTTCTGGCTGTATCACCCTGGGCAAGTCACTTAACCCCAGTTGCCTAATCCTTACCGTTCTTGAGCCTTAGAACTGATACTTATATACATTCCAAGATAGAAGGTAAGAATTTAAAAAAATAATTCTGTTTAATACTTTCTTTAATTTCATCCCACACTTCCTATCCTCCCCGACCACCCTCCCCCCAAAAAGGAAGAGGTACACTCATAAGTACCTATAGAATCATAGGAGAGTTGGCTTTAACTGTATAAATCAAAGAACTATAAGAGTGAATCAGTTTTATTTGACTTATGGGTTGCTCCATTTCGAATTTATTCCAGGGACTTTTCCCTAATGGGATCACCTTTCAATAGCATTTTAGCAGTTCATTTATCAGCTCATTATTTACTCTTTTTCTGTGATTAGGTCTTGGGACTACATCAACTGGACTACTAGTGGGAAGGTAACACATATTCCTCTTCCCCTTTCAATGGTAAGGTCTGACCTCTGGGACTGAGATCACCTACAAATAGCCCGAGAGTTAAATCAGAGACATGTCAGGTAGATCTCTTTAGTCTGGTTTGACATTCAGATTCATCATCTTCTGGGCGACAGAGCATGCTGATAGATTCAGGCAGAGAATTTAGATATCCAGATTGCATTATTGTTTGGTTTGGGGAATGTAGAATAATATCATGCTGCCACCATTATAGATCAACATGCTCCTGCCAGTGTCTAAAACCAAATATGGCAGTTGATCTTTGCTGCTTCTCTTCTTACATTGTTATTTTCCTGCTATGAAATCCCGGGCTTATTATCCTAGTATTGATATTCACCTTTTCATTTGAGTGCCTACGAAAGCTATACTGTCATTCTCATCACTCTCTTCCTTATTAATTAACTCAGAGAGACCTTACACTTAAAGAAATCCAATAAAATATACCTTCAAATGTCACAGTAGCCAATGCTTCATCCTTTGTTCCCTTAAAAAAAATTAAAATAATAGATATGAACTGCCAGAGTATTTAGGAGGTACGAGGTTACCCCCTGGAAAAAGGGAAAGGGATTGGATTTATAATTTCATTGTCAGAGAGAACTCTCAGATAAGGAAACTCCCTTCACCAAAGCATGGTCAGCATTCCCTCTACCACTTACAGTGTTAGAGAGCTGCCTAGAACACTGACTGAATGGTTATATGAGCTACTCATGGTAACAAGACCAATTATGTGTCAGAGGTGGGACCTCAACTTCCAGTTTGCTGATTTTTGAGGGCAGCTCTCTAATGACTAGAGTGCAACTGCCTGTATCATGGAAATAATGCACAATTTATCAGTCAATTCATATTCCTTGAGTATGTACTATATTGGGACTTTGAGGTGGATTTTGTGATAGTGGAAATTTCATGGTAAATAGCATCTTCCCTAGAAGCAAAATTAGTTTCTCTGGGGATAGATTGGGTTAAAAAATATATGTAGGCAGCTAGATTTTTCAAAACAATTTTCAAGTCTGCACTAAAGTAATAAATCTTGACAGTATCATTGTGGATTAATGACTGTCTTAGCTTTTCAAACTAATTGGAATTTGGCGATTAAGCAGTTTAACCTGTTGCATTAGAAATAACCTTATAGAGAAGTGAATTGCTTTAAACAAGTTTGAATATGGAAATCATTTGAGGCCACTGGAAATATGTGGTTATTATTAATAAATGCTTTCATTCTCTGTCATCTATGTAGATGCCCATCAATAGGGGCAGCTAGGTAGAGCAATGGATAAAGTGTCAGGCCTGGAGTTGGGAGGACCTACATTCAAATCTGACCTCAGAAATGTTCTACCTGTATGACCCTGGGTAAGTCACTTAACCCCAATTGCCTAGCCCTCATCACACTTCTGTGATACTTTCTATTCTAAGAAGGTAAGAGTTTAAAATAATTATGATGTGCCCATCTAATGGAATCTGGCTTTGCTATAAGAAATGATGCATGTGGTGAATACAGAGAAGCATGGAAAGACTTCTATGGACTGATATAAAATGAAGTAAGCAAAAGTAGGAAAATAATATACATAAAACTCACTAGACTATAGAAGGAAACAACAACAATAATCAAGCAGCTTAAACTAAATGATGTGGGGGGCAGCTGGGTGGCTCAGTGGACTGAGAGCCAGGCCTAGAGATAGGAGGTCCTAGGTTCAAATCTGGCCTCAGATTTCCTAATTATGTGACCCTGGGCAAATTCCTTCTCTGATAATATATAAATTGAGATTAAAACAAAGAACATGTGTAATTTGCTTTGAGATAGCCAGATATCAAAAAGGTCAAAATTTGGCTGCTTATTGTCCAAATAATATACATTTTTTGGGTAAAAAATATTTTCTAAAAGTAGTATTCTTTTCTCCTTCCTCCCTTCCTTCCTTCCTTTCTTCCTTCTTTCCTTCCTTCCTTTTTCTTTTTCTTTTCTCTCTCTTTGTTACTTTGATACTTTGTTACTTTGTTTCTTGTTACTTTGTTTTTTGTTTCTTTTTTTCTTATCCTCCTTTTCTTTCTTTCTTTCTCTTTCTTTCTTTCTTTCTTTCTTTCTTTCTTTCTTTCTTTCTTTCTTTCTT
>NC_058131.1:85257256-85291210 GCF_016433145.1 Gracilinanus agilis
TTGGTAAGGGTGGGCAATGGGGGTCAAGTGACTTGCCCAGGGTCACACAGCTGGGAAGTGGCTGAGGCCGGGTTTGAACCTAGGACCTCCTGTCTCTAGGCCTGAAAAAATTCACTTTCTAAAAGGGAGACCACACACTCAGGGAAGTGTTGACCAGTAAAGGGCACCATCCTGAAAAGCTACGGCAATGATGAGTGAGGCTTTCTAATTTAGCTTTGAACATCTCCAGAGATAATTCACTATCTTGCAGTGTTGTCTCTCTCACCTCCTGAGAATGCTATTTTTTCTCTTAAAGTTTTATTGATATTTTTTGTTTATATATCATAGCTATTTCTGGATATATAATCTCCCCTTTTCTTCCCTCTCTATAATTGACCTTTCCCTTATAACAAGTTAAAACAGTTAGCAAGAATGACTAATAAAATGACTACTTTTGGTAATGGATATGACATTCTACCCTTTTTATTTTCCTGACTCTGTGCCTGGTGGAGGGAGACAGTGTTGTATCACGGAATCAGAACTAAATTTGGAGTCAGAAGACTTGGATTCAATTCCCTGTCACTGTACTTCTCTGGATCTTGGTTTCCTCATCTGTAAAATTAGGGATTTGAACAGGACTGTTAATTTTGTTTGTGTGATGACCTCCTTTGGAAGACTGGTGAAATCTATGGACCTCTTCTCAGAATAATGTTTTTAAATGCTTAAAATAAATACATAGTGTTATAAAGGGTATCAATTGTATGTAATACAATTATCAAGATATATATGTATGTTTTAAAACCCTTCCTTACCTTATTTTTTAGAATCACTCCTGTGTATTGGTTCTAAGACAGAAGAGCGGTAAGGACTAGGTAATGGGAGTTAAGTGACTTGTCCAGGGTCACACAGCTAGGGAGTGTCTAAGATCATATTTGAAGACAGGACCTCCTATCTCTGGATCTGGCTCTTAATCCCCTGAGCCACCTAGCTGCCCCCAAATTATTTTTTTAAGTGTGACTTTCTGGTTAAAAAGTCATGTTCTTGGCTATGAATCTTCAGGTAAGAATGGTTAAGACTGTATAACTTCTAACGTAACTTCTAGTTCTAAATATATGATTTACCTATGATCTCTATTCTCTGGTTTTCATTCATTTTCTAGTAATTCTAAGTTTAGCTTCCTTTTTAGTGATCTCTTTATTCATGTTGCTCATTTACAGTTTTGCAGCTATCATGTATATTGTTTTCTCTATGCTTAATTTCACTCTGAATAAGTTCCCTGACAACTTCCCATGTTTCTCTGTATTCCTTTTTTGGCCATTTCTTACTACACAATAGTATTACATCATGTTCAAAAACCACAGTTTGTTAAATAATTCTTTAATTTGTGGACTCCCTTTTAATTTCCATTTATTTGCTGTTTTCCATTTGATGTCTCTAATCATTAAACTTGTCTTTACATTGAATTCAAATCTGCCTCCCTGTACATTTCAAGTATTGGTCCTAGTCCTACTCTTTAAGATCAAGCAGACACTGAGGGAATTTGTTTTGTCCGACTATGTATATTTATTACGTGAAATTTGTTTTTGTTTTTGTTTTTTCTAGTGGAGTGATGAGAAAGGAGACAAAGTTTATTCCTGTTATTTTTTTAAAATAAAGAGTTGATAGAGGTGCTATAAATGTGAGATACTGCATGCACTTTCAGATAAGGTTATTGGTTTTATTTAACTGTTTTCCTTTGTTACAAAAGAGTTTTCACAAAATGCCTTATTCTTACATGTTCTGGTTTTGAGCCCCCTCGCCATGCTGGGATTTCCCTTTCTGACTGTGTTTTAGCTTGGCAATGTCACTTATATAACGCAGTGGCAAAACTAAACACAACACTCCCAACATATTCTAATTGAGATAGAGGACAGGGTATTGTCACTTTGTCCATTCTGGACATTCTACTTCTGTTACACTCACAGAAACAGAATTGTAAATCTAGAAGGGTTCTTAGAAATCATTCAGTCCAACATCTCCATTTCATAGATCTGGGGGAATATAGACTGAAGTTGCTGTCTCATGGATATAGGGAACTCTCACGTTAGGAAATGTCCTTTTACCAGTGCAGAACAGCACTTTCTCTTCAACTTAGATTCTTAGGAAATTGCTCACACATTGATTAGTAAGTAACTTGCCTCAGCATCACATAGTCAGTATTTAGTAAAGGCTAGCTCTACTCTGACCACATTATTCAGACAAACTGAAATAAGTTTATAGCATCATCAGAAAGCTAATAATGCATTTTGGGATGCCTTCCATTCAAATAAATAGTACTGCTACATAGAATTCAGGCAATACTTTTTTGGTCTCTTGCAATATCTAGGCAATTTCCTTAATTGCCTTTTCCACTGAAGTTATGGTGACTGAGCCACTGAGAAGCCAATCTAGTATGTTTATGGAAAATCCTGTCATAATTTCTACCATAGACTTTTCCCTCTTTTTTTTACCTTACATTCTCTCTCCTCTTCAGACGACAAATCTCACATTCTCATTTATCCTTCTTGCCTACACTCTCACTCAGACTCCCTACCTGATATGCTTCTCACAAATGATTCTAACTTGTATTACTTTTCAGAAACACATACAGATCTTGCACCATAAAGACAAGAAGGACTCTTGATGCTATTACTTGGCTATTTTTCATCACTAATCTACCTTCTGTAGACCTTTCCAAAAAACGATAGTTCTTAGAAAAGCGATGACAAAGTATGAAGTGAAATTGTATCTTATTTTAAAGTTCTTTTTCCTGTCAAGGATTGATTTCTACTTTTCAATTATCTTTCTCTTTTTCTTTAATTCTCTCCTTTATCTTATTACTTCTATTCCCATTTTTTGCCTTTCAAATTCTGTACCATTGATGGCATGGCACTTTTACTCACATAGATAATTATGTTTGAGTGGGGCATTGTCTATTAAGCTAATTAATTGATGACCACATTTTGTCTGGTATCCCCAGTCATGAGTTCTGAAGTGGAATTTACCAATGATTTAGGGAGAAAAGCAGCAACTTGCTCCCTGAATAAAAACAAAAACCACCGTAGCAGTTGATTTCTGGCCATTAGGTCCAGCTGCAGACAGAAATTTCCAATGACTCAGCAGGATCTGGAAGAATGAATTGGCTTCACATGAAAAACTAGCTGTATTGTGACCTTATCAGTTGATCTACCAGGACAGTGCAGGAAATACTGTGAACAAATCCCATAGAAAATCAGTTAGCAACATAACCAGGCATGACAATCACACCTGGAAGTGGGGACTAAATGTACAAAAGACAGCTTAGAAAGGGTTGGGCTACACATGACCCGTGAGCCCCAACAAGCCTGACTAGCTCAGAGAGGTTCTAGCATCAGTAATTTTGATATCTTAATGTCTTTTTTTTTAAAAAAATCATTATATATTTTTTCATTGAACAAAAATGTCTTTTCTTCTTCCAAGTTTTCCTCCTCTCCCCTACTGGAGGAAAAAAAAATCAAATTCTTGTAACAAATCTCCATAGTTTAGGAAAACAAATTCCCACATTAGTCATATAATTTCCCCCATTCCCAGTAATATATCTTAGTTTGCACCCCGAACCTATCACTTCTGTGACAGTGGGTAAGTAGCATTCTTTATCATCAGTTTTCTGGAATTGGGGTTGGTCATTATGTTGAACAGAGTTCTTAAGTCTTTCAAAGTTATATGTCTTTATAATATCATTACAGAATACATTATTCTCCTTGTTTTATTCATTTCACTTTGTATTAGTTCATATAAGTCTTCCAAGGTCTCTCTGAAATCATCTCTTTCTTTTTCTCTAACAGCATAATAGTGTTCCATTCTATTTGTGTACCATAATTTTCATTCCCCAATGGATATATATTGCAGTTTTGAAATTTTTGCCATGACAAAAGAATATTTTATGTAAATATTATCAATTGGGGAATGGAAATTATGCTACATGAATATGGATGTATATATTTATTGTGCATATATAAATATATATGTATATATATTCAAAAAAGCTTGTATTTATTTTCCTTGATCTCTGTATAAGTTTAGCAGTGGTATAGCTGGATCAAAAGATATTATGGGTGAAATAGTTTCTATTAATTTCCTTTATTTCTCCTGACTTTTTTGTTGTGAATTTTCATTTTCTATTTTTGATGCTGGTAATTTGGTTTTCCTCTTTCTATTTTTTTCAAATTAGCTAATTTAAAAAAAAAAAGCTTCTAGCTTTCTTTATAAATAAAATGTTTTTCTTTTACTTTTATTATATTTCATTATTGTGAATTAATATTCACAATTTTTATATTTATTTGATATTTAAAATTGGTTGATTTTCTAGATTTTTTATATTCATGATTTATTGATCTATTCTTTCTTTTGTTAATGAAAGTTTTAAAAGATATCAAATTTTCCCTAACCATTGTTATAGCTACATCCTAAATATTTTGCTTTGTGGACTCATTTTTGCTATTTCATGATCATAATAATACTTATTTTTTATGATTTACTCTTTAATTTTAAAATATTAGTCTCTAATTTTTTTTTGTTTTTTTTTTTTCTTTTAAACCCTTAACTTCTGTGTTCATAGGTGGAAGAGTGGTAAGGGTAGGCAATGGGGGTCAAGTGACTTGCCCAGGGTCACACAACTGGGAAGTGTCTGAGGCCAGATTTGAACCTAGGACCTCCTGTCTCTAGGCCTGACTCTCAATCCACTGAGCTACCCAGCTGCCCCCTTCTAATTAATTTTTAAACATTTGTTTAGTGATATTTTGTTGAGTATAATTTTTATGGTACTGTGATCATTAAAAGGACAACTGTGTGGTATGGTGAATGGAGTGCCAGGTCTGGAGGCAGGAAGACTCATCTTCATGATTTCAAATCTGGTCTGAGACACTTACTAGCTGTGTGGCTCTGGACAAGCCACTTAACTCTTCTTGCCTCAATTTCCTCATCTATAAAATGAGCTGGAGAAGGAAATGGCAAACCACTTCAGTATTTTTGCCGAGAATACCCCAACTGAGATCCTGAAGAGTTAGATATGACAAAAAGACTGAATGTCATCATTAAAAGATATGTTTAATATTTCTGATTTTCTGCATTTGTAAAAGATTTTTTATGCCCTAAAACATATTCATTTTTTAAGAGTCCATAGGTAGCTGAGAAACATGTTTCATCCTTTCTATTTCCATTCAATAATTGCCAAAGGTCTATCACATGTAACTTTTCTAAAATTTTATTCAGGCTTGTATTTTCTTTATTGGCTATTTTTTTGCTTATAAATTTGTCCAAAGGAATACACTAAGGGGGCAGCTGGGTAGCTCAGTGGAGTGAGAGTCAGGCCTAGAGACAGGAGGTCCTAGGTTCAAACCCGGACTCAGCCACTTCCCAGCTGTGTGACCCTGGGCAAGTCACTTGACCCCCATTGCCCACCCTTACCAATCTTCCACCTATGAGACAATACACCAAAGTAAAAGGGTTTCAAAAAAAAAAACAACAAAAAAAACAAAGGAATACACTAAAATTCTCTCATTACTATGATTTTAACATTTATTTCTCCATGAAACTCATTAAGCTTTCTCTTTAATTATTTCAATATTGTTACTGTCAGTACATCATGTTAAATATGAATATTAATTCATTGTCTATTATATCTTCCATGATAATATAGTTTCTCTTTTTCTCTTTTAATTGTCTATTTTTGTTGTTGGCTGCTTTTTTTTTTCAGTTTAGCTGAAGCATAATAGATTTTACTCTAGCTCCTTATTTTAACTCTGGGAATCTTTTATTTGCAAGTATGTTTCTAGTAAGCAACATGCTGGATTTTATTCTCTAATTCAATATTCTATAATTTTCATGGGTAAGTGCATCATATTCATATTCATAGCTTTGATCATTAGTTGTATACTTTCTTCTATTTTATTCCTTTATACCTGATTTAGAGCTAAAAGTGACCTTAGATATCAATGAATCTACTTTCTTCCTTTTACAGATAAAAGTCTGAGTCCCAGAGACAGTTGGAGAGAGACACAGAGCCGGAGAGAGAGAGAGAGAAAGAGAGAGAGAGAGAGAGAGAGAGAGAGAGAGACAGAGAGAGAGAGGAGTCAAGGATGACACCTGTGTGATGCCTGAGGTATTAGAATGATGGTGGTAGCCTTGACAAATATGGAAATGAAGAAGATGAAAAGGTTTTTGAGGGAAAAGAAAATGAATCCATTTTGGACATGATGAGTTTAAGATATCTTTAGGACATCTGATTGGGGATGTTTATATGGTGGATTTTTGTCCCCAAAGTTGGGCTCTTTGTGTTTATCATACACTGTCTTGCTGACGTCACTTATTGTTGAGGACATTTAAAAGCTCTTAAGGATGTGAATCTGGATATCAGGCATGAGGTTAAAGTTGACAAATGTATCTGAGAATCATCTGAATCCAGACAATAATTGAATCCTTAAGAAATGCACTAAGTAGATTAGTAAAGAGAAAGAATAAAAAGGATCCAGGACAGAGTCGTGGGTGACACTGACAACTTGGAGGAAGATCCAGCAAAGGCGAATGAGTAGAAATGGTTAGAAAATCAGGAGAACCAGAACAAAGTAGTGTCCCAAACACCTAGAGAGAAAAGGATATGAAGGAGAAGAAGGCAATTGATAGGGCAAGAAGGATGAGACTTTAGAAAAGACCTTTTGAACTGGTAACTAAGAGATCATTGATAGCTTTGAAGAGAACCATTTCAGTTGAGTTACATGGTTTCAAGTCAGATTGTACAGAAATTCAGGGATAGCATTAAGAAAAGAGTGAGAGAAGAGGAAATGGAGACACTTGTCATAGATAGTTTTTCTAAAGGAGTTTACTCAGGAAAGGGATATATGGATACATATTAGGGTTTTTAGGGGAATGAGGAGAAATGGGCATGTTGTAGGCAGTAAGAAAGTAACATATGAACAGAAAGTGACCGAATATTATTAAGAGAGTGGACATGATAAAAAGAACAATCTACTGAAGAAGAAGGGATGAAGTGAGATACTTTTCTGCATGTAGAGAGGTTTGCTTTGGGATGATCCTTGGGATGATCCAGGTTATGATAATTTGTTTATAACTGAGATAGGTAGAGGAGTAGCTCATGGGAAATGTATAAACTGAAGAACTGAGAAGTTAGTGTTTAAAGAATATCATTCTGTATGTTGAAATCTCCCAGTATGAGAGCAGGAGTTGGAGACAAGAAAAAAAAAACTATCACAGGCACTAAATGCATTGAAATATATCTGTAAATAATAGCTACTAGAATCTTGATTGAGGAAAAATATGGTTTGAATGAATCTTAAAGAAGAGGTTACTGAATGATAATGGTGGAAGTAGAGTTTGCAATTAGAAATGGATTGCAAAGAATCTTCCAACTCCTCCACCAAAGTGTAAGCAGTCCTGAAAATTGTGGCCAGGGACACAATGTAATCAAGAGGGAACCAGGTTTTAGTGAGTACAAGAAGATGGAAGGAGTGAGAAAGAAAAAATTCAAGATGAAAATGTTTATTTTCTATAGAACAGCCATTCCAGGAAGCATAGTAGAAGGAATGAATAGATATTGAGCAGGATGTTGGGGAGGGATTGGGACAAGAGAGCAGGCAATTGAGTACAGGGAATGGGGTTTGTACTGTGATAAATGAAGGTTCAGAATCAAAGGGATGGGTACAGCATGTAACAAGAGGAGTATGCCAGTCACTGAAGTATGAGTTCAGAGTAGATTATTATAATTCCCAGTAGGTCAGGCAGCTGGTGTGGAGGTGGAGAGAAGACGAAAGGGTAAACAAACAATGGAGAGTGAGTAGAAATATATAGACCTTCTTAAAAAAATCAAGGTTAAAGCCAGGGACTCCCTAGTCATTAAACTGACCCCAGGGAAGAGCCATCCTCAAATGTCAGGTAATTTTAAATAGATGGAAAGGTTTGAATGGAGGATTCAGAAGAGGCAACTGATAGAGAACTGGAGCAGAAAACTAGGAAGGGGAGAATGTGTTGGGAGGGCTGATGAGATGACAAATAATAGAAGGTACCAGAGGCAGGATTTGAATCCAGGTCCTCTGATGTCAAATCCCAGGAGCTCTCTCTACCACAAGCATTTGCTTTCTCTTCTTACCTGACACTCCAAAAGGACAATATGAAGGAATATTTCAGATGAATATCTGAGCTCAAAGTCCCCATTTACTTTGCCAGTAGCCATTTGGGGATCTCTTGATCAGTGGTGTTTCATGATTAGTAACTATAATAGATAGAGAATAGAGACGTGGGAGCATACTTGCAGTTCTAATTTTCTTTACCCATACCCCTCCCTTTAGGTGATAGGTAAATGGACTACAACACTACAACATGAGTAGGAAAAATTTGGAGTAAAGTCCTGTTAAAATACCATAGATTTATTATAATTAGTAACAACATATTTTAATAGTACTTTAAGGTTAAAAAAAGAAGAAATTGATATAGAATGATATCCATCTATAAATCACTCTGCTAGACAATCATTCAGTTTGACTGCAGGTCAAATCATGTCCCCGTTAATTTTTATGGCTACTTTTGTGCTACTTTCCATAAATTCCAGAAGGTGGCTGACTATTCTTTTCAGGGTTCTATGGATAACTGAGGGGTTATTGGTGGTTTTCCAGTACTGCTTCTAGCTACTGTACTACTCCTGTCAGCCAAACAATTATCTTTTAGAAATAGGTATTTACTCACTTAACCCCCATTGCCTAACCCTTATCACTCTTCTGTCTTAGAACCAATTAGAACCAATATGTATTATTGGTTCTAAGGCAGAAGGTAAGGGTTTAAAAAATATAAGAAATGGGTAGTTACTAAGGTGGTATAGTAACAATAGTTGGTACAAAGGTGTTCCCTTAAAAGTTTGGTAAATGCTTTCCAACAGGTATGTACAGAGTCTAGGGCAAAGTGGGCTCAGGCTTAAAGAGCACTGATAATATTCATCACTCTTGATTGAGTGGAAATCCTTTATAGAGTATGTGAGTTGTGGCTGTTCAGTCATTTAAATCATATCCAACTTTGTGTGACACATCCAACCATTTGGGGTTTTCTTGGCATAGATATTGGAGTGGTTTACCTCTCCAGCTCATTTTCCAGATGAGGAAACTGAGGCAAACAAGGTTAAGTGACTTGCCCAGGATCACACAGCTGGTAAATGTCCAAGGCCAGATTTGAACTCAGGAAGATGAATTTCCTGATTCTAAGCCCAGTGCACTATCTGCTGTGTTACCTAGCTGCTCTACAGTTTGTGTAATTTCTTTACTTCAAGATTAAATAACACAATCAGTGAAAAACTTCTTTAAAATTGACATGAATTTAAAGAGGAAATATATTGTGCTATTTTTTTTTCTGTAGAGAACATGACTAACTTATGGTGGTGGGAGAAAGCTTAACTTTTGATGGCTTAATTCTCTCAGTGCTAAGTACAAGTTCAAAACATTATTTTTATGCATTTAAAAAGAAAAATTTGAAGACTAAAAAAATAAAGCCCAAACTGAGAGAGCTTAGCTCATTCCTAGTGTGTGCCAGCACATACAATTTTAGATGAAAAAGTTTTCTTGAGAAATGATGACTGGTAGACTTTTGCTTTTAACTCTCATTACACATTTTCATTAACTGCAGATTTCATTTTACACAGATGCTTTCCTCAGAAATAGTGACTCCACTGGGGGAAGCAAAATGTGAAACTAGGATGTGAAAATACAGACAACTCTAGCAGATGTGATTTTGCAAGGAAAGTTTTGTCTGAAATTGCCTCTCCTGCCAGGGATGTGGTATGATTTAGTTAACTTTCTTCCAAGGAACCAGAGAATTTTCTCAACTGCCATATATATATATATCTAACTGGAATGCTCCCCAGAAATCATTGGAACAATGTTGAGGAGAGACTGAATTTTGCAAACTCCATCTGTTTCAGGCTGAGATAGTCTCTATTATATTTCCCTCAAGGTTGAAGGTCTCAAGCTCTCTGATGAGTAGAAAGGGGGATAACAAAGCAAGAAGATGATGATGATCTCACTTAATCCATCCAAGGAAATTGATGAGTCCTAATGGATTTCATAATTCCCTAAAGGAATTCCGTTGCTGGGTGGGCTTGAATATTACACTATTGTAAATTTAACAGAATTCTCTGTCAACAAATACTTCTACTTGTCAACAGTAAGATGATAATTGATATTCTTAATGAGGATTCTTAAGACCATCTGAATCATAAAAAAATTAAATTATGTTAAATATCACTTTAGCATTCTAATCCTTCGAAAGGATTAGAACTGCCTGATGTAGACATTTTCTCCTACAATTTAGGATTTATTCCACAGAGGCTAAGTGATTTGCTTAGGCTCACAAAGAGATAGGATTTGAAGGCAGATCTTCCTGGACCCAAATCTAGGGCTTAATCTACTACATCCTATTCTTAAAATTATATGATAGTTATCTGTTAAAAGACTTCTAATTTAACCAATCCAATCACCTACCCACCTCCACCTAAAGTGTGGTATTTACTACATGTTTTACTAGGCCAAAGTATTGCTTAACATCTCTCTGCCTGTCCACAAGGCCTTCATGCTTAGACATATTCAATTTGTGTATTTTCCTTCCCAAAGCATGAACACTTTTTTCAAGTACAAAGTTGTATATTCAAATCATATCCATATATGCCTGTGTATTCTCTTTGTCTACAACTATTCCTTTAATTTATTTTTCTTTTCTTATTGCTATAGTTAGCAATTACAGCAATATCTCAAATAATGGTATCATAAAAGTACTTCATGGATTAATCCCTCATCTGTTAGGGAAAGTTTTTAATGTTTCTCCATTACTCAACACAGTGAGCCAAGACAATCCCCAAAGACTCATGATGAAAAAATGTTACCCACCTCCAGAAAAAGAACTAATGGAATCTGAATGCGGCCTGAAACATACTATAGTATTGTTAACTTTTCGTCGTTCTTTGGTTCAAATTCTCTTCCTCAAAATGACTAATCTGGAAAAATGTTCTATATTATTGCAGATGTAAAATCTGTATCAGATTTCTTACCATTCAGGGAGGGCAGAGTGAAAGGAGGGAGAAAATTTGATTCAAATGAAGAAAAAGGAGGTTAAAATTGTTTTTCCATGTAATTGAAGAAAAAATTGTTATTAAAAAACTAAAATAACAAGAAATGCTGATTCCTGGTTCTGGATAGAAGCTGAATTATAATAAGGGAGAGTTCACTCATTTCTGAATTTTTTTTTAGCATTTTAACATAAAAGAGTACCATATATTGAGGAAGTTTTTTTATTCACATGATATAAATTTTTATCAATATGATTTATTACATTTATAGTTTTCATAAAGTGGAATCATCTTAACATTTCTGGATTAAGCATCTTTGCTTTTCTCTTTTTTCATTTTTGTTTATGAGTGAACTTTATTAATCTTTTTGTTTATACATCATGTTTCCCAATATTTCCTTCTTTCTTCTGTAACCTAGATAGCCAAGCTTTAAAGCAAGACATTAAAAAGAAAGAGGCAAAAAAGCCATTTAGTGAAACTAATCAGCATGAAATCTAACAGTATGTATAGCGTTCTAAATTCATAGTTCTCCCCCACTCTGAAATTTGAATTATTTTTTAGACAATGGCTATGTGGCTATGTACAAATAACATAACTCCTCCAATCTCAGTTTCTTCATATGTAAAATAGGGATTAACAATTGTAGTGATTGATTGACAGGATTTTTGTGAGGCTCATATAAAGTTATATATGTAGAATATATTATAAGCCTTAAAACAACCAATGAACAAGCATTGATTATATGTTAGATATTGTGTAAGTGCTAGAGGTACAAAGAATGGCAAAAATACAAAAATAGTCCCTGCCTTCAAGGTGATCACATACAAAAAGAGAAAAATGTTTAAATAAATAGATACCAATAATATCCATTCTGAATAGAAGGAAGGTAAATTAGAGGTGAAGCCCCAGGGAGTTGGGAGAACACAGAGAAATGTTGCCTACAGCAGGTAGAGTTTTTTGTTTTTGTTTTTTTCTTCTGATAGCCTTACTTTCTGTTCTGGTATCAATTCTGATAGGCAATGGGGATTAAGTGACTTGCCCACAATCATATAGCTAGAAAGTGTCTGAGGCCAGATTTGAATACAGGATCTCCCAAATGCAGGCCTGGCACTCTATCCTCTATGCTAACTGGTTGCCTCTTGTGTTGGGTTTTTAAGTAAATCACTGGTGTCAAAAGACAGGTGAGGAAGGAGAGCATTACAGGCATTGAAGTTAACTAGCAAAAAAGGCATGGAAATAGGAGGTGGGGTTTTGTGTGTGGGGAAGAGTTAGACTGAATCATAGAGTTTGTGGAGGGGAGGAGAGTGTGAAAAGACATTAAAGGCAGAAAAAAATTAGATCGTAAAGAGACTTAATTGCCAAATAGGAAGCCATTGGAGGTATATGTGTGTGTGTGTGTGTGTGTGTGTGTATGTGTGTGTGTGTGTGTGTGTGAGAGAGAGAGAGAGAGAGAGAGATGGTCAGGTCTACAATCAGATGAGTGAAAGATGAATTGGAGTGGAGCTTTGAGGAATGTAAACCAATTAGAAAGTTAATTCAATAATCCAGGAAAGAGGTGATGTGGATCTGAACTAGAGTGGTGGCTTTGCAAGTAAAGAGAAAGGGATTCTTTGACCCAGTAATTACACTATTAGTTCTGTATCTCAAAAAGATTAAAGATAGGGGAAAAGAACCTACCTCTACAAACAGATTTCTACTAGCTCTTTTTGTGGTGAAGAACTGAGAATTGAAGGGATGTCCATCACTTGGGGAGTGACTGAATAAGCTGTGGTATATGATTGTGATGGAATATTATTGTGCCATCAGAAATGAAAAGATGATAACAAAAATACCCAGATAGTCTTATATGAAATGATGCAAAGTGAACTGAGCAGAACCAGGAGAATGTTATATATAGTAATGACAATAATGTGTGATGATCAATTGTGAATGACAACTATTATCAACAAGGTAAGGATCCAGGAAAAGTCCAAGGGAATCATGAAAAAGAAGGCTATCCACCTCCATAGAAGGAACAGAGTCCAAATGTAGAATGAAATACATGATTCTTCACCTTATTTCCTCCATTAATTTTTCTTTAGTGTGAGCAACATGTCTTGTTTCACAATATGATGAACACCGAAATATGCATTCTTTGATAACATGTGTATAATCCATATCGTATTACTTACCTTCTTAAGGAGGGAGAGAATATGGATTGCAAAAAATTGGAAAATGATTATTAAAAACTGTAGTGGCATCTACCCTGGAAATTAAAAAAAAAAGGCAAAGGGGAATATAGAAAAGACATTGTAAAGGAAGAAATGACAAGATATGGCAATTAAGTGGATATGTGTGGTGAAAGTAGGAAGTATTGCACCTGAGTGACTGGGAGACCTTTGATAGTAATAGGGAAGTTTGGAAAAAAGGAGGGTTTTGAGGGGCATGTTGAATTTGAGTTGTCTATGGGACATACAGTTTGAAATATCCAATAATCAGTTGGAGATGTGGCACTGGACCTCAAAAGAGAGACTTGGGCTGGATAGATTAATCGAGAAATCACTTACATATTAAAATGCAATGAACTTCTGTACCAGCAGCAATGCAATGACCCAGGACAATTCTGAGGGATTTATGGTAAAGATGCTACCCACATTCAGAGGAAGGACTGCAGGAGTGGAAACACAGAAGAAAAACAATTGCTTTAACACATAGGTTGAGGCGGACATGATTGGGGATGTAGACTCGAAACTACCACACCAATGCAACTATCAACAATTTGGAAATAGGTCTTGATCAATGACACATGTTAAAACCAATGAAAATACACATTAGCCATGAGTGGGGAGCTCAGGGGGTGAAGGGGAAAGTAAGAGCATGAATTATGTAACCATGTTAACTTTTCTAAAAATTAAATATTAATAAATTTTTTAAAAAATCACTTGCATAGAGTTAATAATTGAACCCTTAGAAGTGGATAATTATGTGAGCTAGCATTACAAAGAGAAAAGAAAAGACAGCTCAGGGCAGAGGGATATTCACATTTAGGGGGATGAGGAACCAATAAAGGTGAGTGAAAAGATGTGGCTGTATAGATAGGATAAGAATCAAGAGAGAGTAACACCACAAAAGCCCAGAGAGGAGAGAGCAACCAGGAAGGGAAGGTGATTAATAGTATAAAGGGCTGCTCCAAAATTTGATGTGATGTGTTATCTTAAAGTTGCTTGGAAAGCAATGTTAGGAGTGTTGAGTTGAGCTTACTTCTGGGCTCTACCCTTATTTCTCCTATTTGATTACAGTGGTTTTCTTTTTTCAAATAAATTATTACTTATAAATGATATATTTTATATTTGTGCCTTAATGCATTTATGTATTAGGTCTTTATGCCCTAGCTTGTGATCAATTTTTTTAAAGATGCCATTCAATACTAAAAAACAGTTATACTTTAAGATTATTATTTAGGAATTGACAGTGATCCATTATATCTAATTTTTCTGATATTATGTCTGGAGGTTTTGCTTCTTTATTATTTATCTCTTTTCTTACATTTTTCTAAGTCTGAAAGGGGAATACTGAAGTTCATTAGAATTATGTCTTACTATCTAGGCTTTCCTGTAATTTAATTAGCTTTTCCTTTAAGTACTTAAATAGCATTTTTTCTATTTAATACTGATATAATTTCTTAATCCATAATAACTTTAAGCAAAACGTAGTTTCCAGTCTTATCTCTTTTTAGGATAAAGTTAAAATTCTTCTGTATTGTAAAGAACATCCCAACTTTGCTCAATTTATCTTTCAACCTTGTTATGCTTTCTCTTCCCTTTCATGTTCCCTACACTCTGGCCAAACTGACCTTGTTATTTCTCAAACATACTACTCCATTTCTCCATACTTTACAAAGGTTATTCTCTAGGTCTAGATTCATTCTTTCCTCACTGCTATCTTTTATTATTCCTAATTTCCTTAAAAAATTAGCTCAAGCACCATTTCTTCATGTCGCCTTTCCTGATCTAACTAGCTTCTATACTGCTTCTCTTTACCCAACATATTTTATCTGTACATGTCTCTCTCTGTATCATGCAGCTGCTTGAAGGGATTCTTTAATTTTTGTCTTGATATCTGCAATAGTTGGTTTAGTGGCTAGCACATAGCAAATGCTAAGTTGATTGATCTAAAAGGTGATGAAGATGCTCCTGGTGGACATAAGCAAGCTATAATACACTAAAAAAGGAAGAATTGTGAGCTATAAATGACATAAGGGATATCATTAAAGAAACATCTGACTATAAAAAGATGAGTTAGTTATATATTGAGAGAGAAGGACAATACATGGATAACCTGCATGATCCATTGGTACTGACACAATGTGAAGAGATCTAGAGGAAGTCTCCCATCATTCTGTTTGGGAAAAAACCCATGATAGATTTATAGGAGGACATAGACAAGAATCATGAGGTAGGTAGGAATGGATGGGGTATGATCTGTATCATGGAAAGAGTATTCTCATGGATGAGATTATGGAGCAATGAAAGTTTCACAGAGTCAAATAACATTCTTCCCCAATTTTTAGAAGAAGAAAGGAAGGGAAAGCAAGCTAGATGGCTAAGTGAATAGAGTGCCAAAATTAGAGATGGGAGTCCTGGGATCAAATCTGTCCTTAGATACTTCTTTTTTTTTTTTTTTTTTTTTTAAACCCTTAACTTCTGTGTATTGGCTCATAGGTGGAAGAATGGTAAGGGTGGGCAATGGGTGGGCAATGGGGGCCAAGTGACTTGCCCAGGGTCACACAGCTAGGAAGTGGCTGAGGCCGGGTTTGAACCTAGGACCTCCTGTCTCTAGGCCTGACTCTCACTCCACTGAGCTACCCAGCTGCCCCACTCAGTATTAATTCTAAGACAAAAGGTAAAGATAAAAAAAAAAAAAATTTAAAAAAAGAAGAAAAGGGGGCTGCTGGGTGGCTCAGTGGATTGAGAGCCAGGCCTAGAGATGGGAGGTCCTAGGTTCAAATCTGGCCTCAGATACTTCCCAGCTGTGTGACCCTGGGCAAGTCACTTGACGCCCATTGCCTATTCCTTACCACTCTTCTGCCCAATACACAGTATTGACTCCAAGATGGAAGATAAGGGTTTAAAAAAATAAAGAAGAAGAAGAAGAAAAAACAAAGGAAATAAGATCGAGTTATAGTTCTTACAATAATTTGATCTCAAGCTTTTATGCTACCCTTCTCTCAGCCCTGAATGACATAAATGGATGTTGCCTTTTTCTTTTTATAATCTAGCCTTTCTAGTTGTGGTTTATTTTGTTTGAGGCTATCTCCCCTCTACCTTTACTCTCCTTTTCAAATCATCCTCCTATCACTGTTGGTCCCAGCCCAGTCCCTTACTTATTTCATAGTCCTGGCAAATGCATTTATTTTAAGCCTGTCTCCTAAAACAGCCAAGATAAAAGTATATTTCATGAGATGTACCACTTTTACCTTTATTACCTCAATAATGGAATACAGTGAGATCACGATCAGTGTGAATAATTAATCCCCTGAAGTAGTCACGTTATTAAAATTTGCACTGAATATTTCCATTGGGCTAAGACCAATTCCAATATTTTATATAATTATGACTTTGAATACAGGGGATTTATTAATTGAACTAATCAGAACCTAGTTATAATCTACTCCTGTGGGAGCATATTTTTTCTTTTTTTCCTTTCATTTTCCTTAGGATATTTTTAAAAAATACCCAAGCCTTCTCCCTTCCCCCCTGCCCCCCCAACTCAAGCCCATTGCTTCTTTTACTTTGTAACTTCACTGTCCTTAGATGTAGTGGGATTCTGAAGTGAATGTGTTTCTTTTCCACCTTTCGGGAATCAAGGATTTAATCATTAATTAACCTCTAAAGGTGATAAAATTTATCTACCCTTCTTAAAGTTTTTTATTTACTGTACTTGCTTTTCAATGATTGTGCCCAACTTTTCTCAAAATAAACTCTTAGAAATCACTGATTCTATCAAAAATCCATTGTCCACCCTATAGAATTACTCTCAACTTTGCAAGATTCTATTTTTGGGTGGAAGTGATTTTCTTATGCCTTTTGGTATATGATCATATATTATACTTTGATAAAATTTATATTATGCATATCATATAACTTGTATATAATAAATTATAAAAATTTATAAAATTATATAAAACATTACTCTCCTTTCTTATACTTGATACATCATTTTTATTATCATCTCTTGATATGTGACTCATTTCTAGCATATTGAAATTAATTTTCTTCTTTTACTTGAGAGTTCTAGGAATGATCGTCACATTTCTAGGCATGTTATATCTGGCATTTCTGTCCAGTAAATTATAAATATATACCTTCTATTTATATTCTAGGAAATTTTTGTATATGATTTCTGGAAATATGGTTTTCAACTTTTTCACCCTATGTCTTATTTCTCAGGTTAGTTTTAAAAAATAGACACCTCATATGAGCTTCAATTTTTTTAGTAAGAAAGCAGCATTTTAGCATCTAAAAAGCAATCAGAGGAAGTCATTTTGGGTTTAAGTTCTGCTTTCCATCACTTATTGTCTATGAGTCTTTTGTTAAATCACTAAATCTATTTAGGCTTTGTTTTTTTAAATATATAAAATAGATTGGATAACCTCTGAAGTCTCTTCCAGTTTTAAATCTATGAAATTATGATCTTGAGTCTTTGCTTTAATCATTGTTTTTATATTACTATTTTTTTAAGTCAATTTCTCCAGTTTTTTCAATATTCTCTCTACTTTCTAGAAGTTTTTCAACTGTCCATTCTAAACTGTTTCCCTCCTTACCCCTTGTCAGTTCTTTTTTATAGGTCATTCTTCAGAGCCTTGTGTCTTTTCTATTCTCTTTTTTTCCCATGCCTCTAGTTGTATTCAATGTAGAAAAATCCTTCGTCTTCCAGAGTTTTATCCTGGAAGTTTCTTACCTCATACTGATTTTTTTCTTTGAATTTAATTTTCTTTGCCCAATAATTTTTTTAAAAACCCTTACTTTCAGCCTTAGAATCAATACTGTGTATTGGTAAGGGCTAGGCAATGGGGAGTTAAGTGACTTGCCTAGGTCACACAACTAGAAAGTGTCTGAAATCAAATTTGAATTCAGGACCTCCTGTCTCTAGGCCTGGCTCTAAATTCACTGAGTCAACTAGCTGCTCTCCTGCTTACTCATTTGTTAAATTCTTCACTCTCTCCATTGTTCTTCAGTGAGATGGACTTAGCATTTTATTTAGCATACAGTAAGAAGGTGATTAATAAATACCTGATTTCATCTCTTCTGTCCCTTTCCTCTGAAAGCTCAACTCTTAAAATTCTTAAATAGTTTTGTAAATTTCCGTTAAAACTTCTAGAGTATCAAAACACCCCTGTTAAAGGGTAGATGGGGCAGCTAGATGGATAGAGTGCCAGACCTGTTGGGAGACCTGAGTTCAAATTTGACCTCAGATACTTCTTAGCTCTGTGACTTGTGGGAAAGTCACTTCACTTCATTTGCCTAGCCCTTGCCTTTTGTCTTAGAGTTGTTACTAAGACAGAAAGTAAGGATTTAAGTAAAAAAAAAGTGAAGAACTCCAGTAGATTTGATGGAGAACCACTGTGGGGTAAAGGTCCTTGGGAGTTATCTGCCTCTTCCACTTTTACCTCCAAGTTTTTTTTATTTATTCTCTTGAGTTTTGCCACAAAAAGCTCATAGTATGTTTGTATCCATCACAATATCTAGCTATTATCCTCTTGTATGTGTCATATTCAACAACATGTAATTCAAATCCAAACATGAGTTAGTTTGTCAACCAACATACAACATTTTTCTAAGGATTTGAGCAGAAAGAAAAAGTGCCTGGTACATAGTAGGTGCTTAATAAGTATTTATTTTTTAATTCATCTTCTATACCTAGAGAAAGACAACAATAATATAGTATTGAATATAATCCTGGAGAAGATGATCAGGTTTACTATAGAGCAGTGGTATCAAACTCAGATAAAAATGGACTTAGAAAATCATAAATTAATATTATCTCTATTGCATAATTTTATATTTATTTGGTCAAGCATTTTTCAATTACATTTTAATCTAGTTTCAATTGTGAGTTAGGAGTTTAAAACTTCTGCCCTACAAAAAATAGGAAAATTAGGGGGTGCCCTTTGATTGGGGAATGACTGAACAAATTGTAGAATCTGTTGGTGATGGAAAATTATTGTTTTAAAAGGAATAATGAACTGGAGGAATTTCATGTGAACTGGAACGACCTCCAGGAATTGATGCAGAGCAAAAGGAGAAGAACCAGGAGAATGTTGTACACAGAGACTGATACACTGTGGTACAATCGATTGTAATGGACTTCTTTACTAGAAGCAGTACAATGACCCAGGACAATTCTGAGGGACTTATGAGAAAGAAAGCTATCTACATCCAGAGAAAGAACTGTGGGAGTAGAAACACAGAAGAAAGACATTTGCTTGATCACATGGTCTGATGGGGATATGATTGGGGATGTAGACTCTAAGTCAGTGATTCCCAAAGTGGGCACCACCGCCCTCTGGTGGGTGCTGCAGCAATCCAGGAAAGCGGTGATGGCCACAGGTGCATTTATCTTTCCTATTAATTGCTATTAAAATTTAAAAAATTAATTTCCAGGGGTGCTAAGTAATATTTTTTCTGGAAAGGGGGCAGTAGGCCAAAAAAGTTTGGGAACCACTGTTCTAAGTGATCACCCTAATGCAAATATTAATAATATGGAAATAGGTCTTGATCAATGGTACATGTAAAACCCAGTGGAATTGCATATTGGGTATGGGAGGGGTGAGGGAGGAAGGGTGGGAAAGAACATGATTCATTTAACTATGGAAAAATATTCTAAATTAATTAAAAAAAAAAAACACTTCTGCCCTCTTAGAGTAATACAGGAGAATTGATCTCTTCAGTAATCAAGCCATTAACAGATCAGATTCAGCTCTTGATAGCTTTGAAAACTTTTACTCTTTCATGAAGCATTTTTTTTTTTTTTTTTTTTAGGGAGAGAAGAAGATGAATGTGATTGTTGTGCATTTTACAGTTTTAGTACCTTGGCTCTGGGCCCTAGAGACATAATGGATGCTGCACCAGACTTGAAGTCAGGAAGACCTGGTAAAAGTTCTGCCTCAGACCAACTTAAGTGAGTCATTATAACTCTCTTAGACTCAGTTTCCTTATCTGTAAAATAAGGGAAATAATAACCCTTACTTCTTACGGCTGTTGAGAAGGTCCAATGAAATAATGACTATAAAGACTTTTCCCACCTTAAAGTAATGAACATGAGCAATTACTAAATTGTATTCAACTCACCTGATAAAGTGGTTTCTCTGAAGGACTAATTATGTTTATGAATATAGATTCCATTTTAGCTCTTATTTAGGTATTTTTTGACTCATCATGGCGGGCTTCTTAGTTAATTAAATAAGCCAAAAGATTTGCATCATAGGAATGATCTTTAGGAAGTGAATGAGCAGTGACCTGCTCCATTGTACCTGCTCTCAACTCTCTGGCTTAAAATCTGTGTGGAAGCATGTAGGAAGGAAATATGGCAAAATGAGCCAAGGAGTCCTGACCTGTAGGATGTAGCCAGGGACTATGATTTTTCTTTTCAGCCTTTTCCTGAGAAACCATAAACCAAACTGTTTATTAGGCAGCACTGGGACATGTAATGTTTCCTTTCAGATTACCAAAGAAATTCAGGCATTTTAAATTTTTTTTTTTTTAAGTTGGAAAGACATGTTGGCTAAACCAACATTTAGGGGAAGAAATGTTTTAACCTGTCTTTCCCAGAATTTCCTTTTCAGAGTAATGGAATGCCCATTTGACTCATAAGATTGCCTAGGCTTTTAATCAACAAACATTTATTAAGCTCCTACTATATGTGGAACATCCTTAGATAATATGCAGTCTTTTCTAACTTAGAGCCTAAAGGGACCTCAAATTTTGACAATGGGGAATATGAATCTAATAAGGAAGCTAAATGCATTTCACTATCATGGGAACGTTACAGCAGAATCTGAATGCAGTTCAAATGACAAGGATTGTTTGTTATTTCTAATTTAGTGTTACAACAACAGGACTATTTGAATAAATTCCTTTAGTTTCTAGAACTTTTAAAGACATTTAATATTTGCATGATAATTATTCTTAAACTCCAAAGGAAATTCCCAAAGGGAGTGGCAACACAGCAACATTTGAAACTACAATAACAGAGAAAAAAAAGATGATGGCATCTTCTAAATCTAGGCTTTCATGATCAGCTTTCCTAGAATAATTAAAAATTATGCTTCTCTGGTTGGTGCATACTAAACGAATGGCTAAGGCTCAATCCTGACAATGTGGGCAGGTCAAATTTACAAGCCTAATTTAAGGATGAAATTCGAACACTTTGCTTACCTAAATGCAGCCCTTGAATACTGCAAGAAAGTTTATTTTGTCACTTGGTGTTATTATATTTTGAATTCTAAGAATTCTAGAAATCCTATCCAGTAAGATCCTAAAATCTTCCCAATTGGGCCCCAGCCTGATGACAAATATGCTGTGACTTGCTTTGTGTGGATTCAGAGAAGCTTTGAAGTTCCCTTAAAAAGTTCTTCTTTTACATAGTGATCCTAAAGTTCTTTTAATAAGATATAAAAGTCCATTCAAGACATAATTAGAGACAAGATTTAAATGAAGACATTGGGAGGATAAGGTACATGATTCACATATTTATACTAGAATATAAAGGACTAATATCAGAGTCTTTATCAAGAGCAAGTTCTTAAAGGACTAGTATAGGAAAACTAGTGGTAGGAGAGCCCTACAGCAAAAGGAAAAAGTATTGAAAGAGGAAGGTGAGACCTATACATTTTTGTTGAAGTTGCCTCTGTTCCATTGGTACAAACTTACTTTTTTCTACCTCCATGAGCTTACTTCTCTTGCCAGTGTTTGTTACAAAGAAATCACACATCAGTTGTGTCTGAAACTATTCTTTCGAGTTATAAGTAGATAGTAAGTAGCATGAGTAATTGTTCTAAAATACAAAGGGCAGGGCACCTATATAGTATGGTGGACAGAGGTCCAGGCCTGGATTTGGGAAGACCTGGGTTCAAATATGACCTCAGATACTTTCTGGCTGTGTGAAACTGGACGAATCACTTAATCTCGATTGTCTAGCCTTTGCCTCTCTTCTGCTTTAGAACTGATACTAAGGCAGAAGGTGAGTTTTAAAAAAAAATAAAATATAAAGGGCTAAGGACTAAGGAACTCTCTCTAACAGAGAAATAACAATGCTTAAAAAAAAAAAAAAGCAAATTTCTAGTTTATGTCACCAGCCCTAGGTTTCTATTAAATCTTCACTGAATGACCAAGTTGGATCTACATACTATCGACTCCAGAAGGCTCGGAGGTGGCATGTCTAGCAAGGTGGACTTGGAGTCAGAGAGATCTGAATTCAAATTCAGTCTCAGAAATATACTAGCTTTGTGACCTAGGCAGGTAATTTAATAATCTCTCTCAGCCTCTTATTCTTTATTTGTAAAATGAACGCAATAACAGCACCTACCTCATAGAGTTAATAAATGTAAAACACTTTGCATACCTTAGAGGGGGAAAGCATTTATCATGCACCTACTATGTTCCAGACACTGTGTTCAGTGATTTGCAAATATTATCTCACTTGATACGTACAACAATCTTGGGGGTAGGTGCTCTTAATTTCTTCATTTTACAGTCAGGGAAATTGAGGCAAACAGAGGTTAACTCTGTTTCTCAGGGTCACATAGCTAGTATGTTTCCAAGTTTGTAGCTGAACCTCTTGACTCCAGGGCCAGTGCTCTATCTACACCTAGCTGCCTCTAAAGCTATATAAAAACATTTAAATTATGATTATTAATTATGAGTATTAATATTATTATTAAATGGAGAGACAGAGAGTTGGAGCTGAGCCCTTTGCCTGAAATGATTTGGAGGAAGAAAGATCCTCCTTAAAAAGCTTTAAACAAGAGGTCTGACTTGCTCCCTGCTAGTTCAACTTTCCTTCTTCCAGAGACTTGGCCCTGAATAAGATTTGGTTACCACATCACAGAAGTTCAACTTACACCTTGGGTAACTAATAGAGATTCTTTGAACTACTGGACCTGTTATAGCATTGAAAGGAATCAACTATGGGCCAAAAAATAATTGCGTATTTACTTATTGTGTTTTCTTTGTTACTCGAAAGCCCCCAAATTTCTGAAATCCTTAATTAAAGACTCCAAATCTTCCTCAGATAGTTCTTAAATATTACAATTTTTACTAACTCCCATTCATATCCCATAGTTACAGACCTAGAGATAGCAAATCTCACTGTGAGTAGAGCTCCAACCAGTGAGTCTCCAGTGATCTGTCAATGGATCTAGGGTCCAAATACATAACTATTTTAAGCTATTAAAGCTTAAAGCTGAACTATGATTTTTGGGATCTTTAATACATACACACACACATACATATAAGTATACACATATTCACACACATACATAATTATGTACATATGTACACATAAAATAACTACAACACATCTATGTATATGTATGCATGTACAATATGAAAAAGAATGATATTGAAAGCTGAAGACTTAATCATAGAAGGGCCCTTAATAAAGTATTAAATGAATTCTAAAAATGTGGCCTTGAATTTTTTTTGTTACAAAGTGTGAACACCATTCTTTGGAGGGATTAAAGGAAACCTGGCCATTGGGCAAGGAGAAAATCAACTTCATCCTTGAAGGCGATAAACAGACTGAATTACTAGTTCTTCAGACAGATCAGATTAGGAGCGACAAGAGAAAGAACCTAGCTCTCCAGACAGCTGGAAAAGAGGCCACACAGAGCCAGGAGAATGGAAGAATTGGTAAAAGCAACTACCACAAAGAAAGGAGCTTCGACTCTAGGACTTCAGTTGATCAGGTGAAGAGAAGCATCCAATTAGAAGTTGTGTTGTTGAATCTTCCCATCAACCTTTACAGACCCCAAGTCTGTAATAGAGTATATCCTTTCTTTCCTCACTTTGGCATCCTCAGGGAATCTTAAAGCCTCAGCATGAAAAAAAAAAATCTGTTTACTTCTCTTTAACATAAAGGTTTACTTTATCATTATAAACAGATTTAACCACAGGTCTTTGCTAAACTTTGTATCCTTGGTTAGATGATGTCTTTCCTACTCAAAGAAGACCAAAATGACATACTGTGATGTTTTTTGACTAATGCATAAATTGGATTTAAGTAAGGCACAAAGTTCTCTCTCTTCCAGCCTTTGAAGTCCAGTGATAAGACAAAAGTCAAGATGACTGATGATGGCTTAAGATATAGTGGATGACCCTGACTTCTTAGAGATAGCAAATCTCAATGTGAGGAAAGCTGCAACTACTGAGTCTACAAATGATCTGTTTAATCAAAATCCAAGTGCTCCACAGAGTCTGCTTCAAATGCTTTTCATGGCTGTTAGAACAAATTGTTCTCATTTGCCCCTTCTGTTGAAGGAAGTCTTCACATGCTTGGAGTGGACATCCCCCTAATTCCCCAAGGGATTTAGGTCCGTTAGGTACCCTCAACCTGGTTTAGCTTATGTGCCAAGATGGTTTAGCAGGGCATGGCTGCAGTGTATATTTTAGCTCCTTGGAGCCATAGATGAGAGCTGGATAGCAGGAGGACACGAAAAGGGGAAAGCAATTCTGAAAAGGATTCAGCCAGCCCTCACAGCAGAGGTACTAGTCTTTCCTGAATACCTCAGATATTCCATGTATACTTAATGCAAATGAGAAAACATTTGTAAGGGGAGAATATCTCTAGAGAAGATGGTTAGGACTAAATAAATCTAACACTGAGATATTTGTCAGGGTATTGTTGCTGGCTGAATCTCAGAGGTTTAAAAAAAGATAAAGAGAATTACAAATCCTTTGATATAATCTCCCAGAGCAGAAGAGGAGCTTTTATACTGAGAAACCAATGTAGGTAATGAGACAGTAGTAGAATAAAGCGGCAAAATAAAAGTCTGTATCTATATCAGCTTTGCTATATCATCTCATCATGGCTCACCCATCATCCTAACCCTCTTTGCCCATTATCTATCTTATCTATCTTATCTATCTATCTATCTATCTCTCTATCTCTCTATCTCTCTATCTCTCTATCTCTCTATCTGCCTGTCTATCCATCCATCCATTTCTCTCTCTGTCTCTGTCTCTGTCTCTGTCTCTGTCTCTGTCTCTGTCTCTGTCTCTCTCTCTCTCTCTCTCTCTCTCTCTCTCTGTCTCTCTCTGTCTCTCTCCCCCTCCCTCTTTCCCTCCTTCCCTCCCTCTCCATCTATCTTTCTATCTAGGATGTGACAGACACTTAGGATCTATAGTTACCTCAAAATTGTCCTTCTATGATTTGTAAGACTTGGCATGGGGTTCAGATACAAATAACTATATATGCTCATTTTGCCCTCACCCAGTGGCAATTCCCTTCTACTTTATTATGCTGTTATTAACAAATCATTTGATTCTCTTTCTGTAGTAAAGCAAAACAATTTAATTGGTAAAATCATGGTAATATCAAGCCTCAGCAGGCATAAACAACATAAATTATAGTAAACACAAACCCTTTTTCTCTGGAGTAAAAGCCATTCTCTGTCCATAGTATTCCTGAGCTTCAGGAAAGGAAATTAGGAAGTTCACTGTCTTCATAAAGTTTCTGTTTTAAAACAGCTGGAGGAAGAAAAATGTATTAATATCTCTGATAGGGTGGCAGCACAGGAACCAGTGACATCATAGGAATTTTGATGATTCTCTTTGTCACAACTACTGAATAAACACAGTCAGATTATTTCTCTTTGACTCTTCAAAGTCTCAGAAATTCTGGTCCACTTTAGTGCATCCCTTCAGTTCAAGCCTTCCCAATTTTATGGGGTTGCCAGAGTGCATGACCCACAAGAATTTCAAGCTAAGGTCAGAAGAGGTATGACCAACAGGAGGATTTTAGGTCTGTTCACCCATTAATTTTTTACATTTCCCTTTTCCCCCTCCGTAGATTGACTTGTCACTCTGACACCATTTCTTCTGTCCTACATTTGGGTTGTGTTAGCTTTAAAACCACCAAGGAAATGTTTTGGTAATAGCTATTTCTGGGGAAACACCACCCAGAAACTCCAAATCCTGTCCATTCACAGCCCCTTCCAGTATTCTCTTCTCTCACCATGTATCAGTGTCACTGTCATCACTTAAATCCATATATGGGTGAATTGACCCTATTTAGAATCAACTCCCCTGGATTAACAACTCATCAAGTCTTCCCATCCTGTGAGATTTTTCTTCATGTTTCTATAGGAGGAAGCCTTTCCTCTAGATTTTTTTTTTTTTTTTTTTTTTTTTTTTTTTAGTGTTACATGGGTATCAGCAAAGCCCTCAGCTTATCTTTATCCTTATTTTTACTACATTAGCCCATCTTATTTTTCCAATAATACATCTCTATGGAACTTTTCTTTCAAACCCTTACCTTCTGTCTTAGAATCAACACAAATATCCCTTCCAATTCAGAAGAGTGATAAGGAGTGACTTGCCCAGGGTCATAAAGCCAGGAAGTGTCTGAGGTCAGATTTGAACTCAGACTTCTCATCTCCACATCTGGCTCTCTATCCACAGAGCCCTTGAGCTGCCCCAAATGGTACTTTATCATTTCTTGTATGTGAATGATTAGTAACAATGTTTTACTATTTTTACCCACCATATACCTCTCCATTACTCTATAGTTCATCTGTAATTTTGATCCTTCAGAGGCTGACATCCTGTAATCCAGAGTCAAATAACTTCATTGGAAGAATTTTGGTGTTAAAAAGATGAGTTTTTGTTTCCTTCCTAATGAAGGTAAAATGATCAAGATGTATTGTATCTCAATATTTGTTTTTTTAAAAGCCCAGTATTTAGATGTCTTGGCTAATTTCCATCACAAATATTTACCAGACTTAATTGTCCTCATTTAGAATTTTCTAGCATCTCAAAAAGGTATTTTTTTTTATTATAGGAAAATGATCAGTTTTGCTTATATTATTCTTGTTTGCAAAGCAAACCAAACTACGTTTTGATATGTTGAGTAACCAATAAGGGCAAATCCACAAGTAAGCAAGTAGGTTAAAAAGAGAAGCCACTCAATTTGAAACTATGCCCAAAGGGCTTTAAAAGACTGCCTGCCCTTTGATCTAGCCACACCACTGCTGGGTTTGTATCCCAAAGAGATAACAGGGAAAAAATACATGCACAAAAATATTTATAGCCATGCTCTTTGTGGCAAAAAATTGGAAAATGAGGAGATGCCCATTGATTGTGGAATGGCTGAATAAATTGTGGTATCTGATGATGATGGAATACTATTGTGCTGAAAGGAATAATGAACTGGAGGAATTCCATGTGAAATGGAAAGACCTCTAGGAAGTAATGCAGAGGAAAGGAGCAGAACCAGGAGAACATTGTACCCAGAGACTGATATACTGTGGCACAATCAAATGCAATGGACTTTTCCACTAGTAGAAATGCAGTCATCCAGGACAATCCAGAGGAATTTATGAGAAAGAATGCTATCCACATCCAGAGAAAGAATTGTGGGAGTAGAAATGCAAAAGAAAAACATGATTGATCATGTGATTTGATGGAGATATGATTGGGGATTTTTACTTTAAATTATCACTCTAATGCAAATATTAATAATATGGAAATAGGTTTTGAACAATGATACATGTAAAACCCAGTGGAATTGCTTGTCAGCTCAGGAAGTGGGGAGGGAAGAGGAGAGGGAAAGAACATGAATCATGTAACCATAGAAAAATATTCTAAACAAATAAATTAAAAAATAAAATTTAAAAATTAAAAATAAAATCATAGAATCATAGCACTTAAAAAAAAGAGGAAAGAGAAAATGTTTATTACACAACAATCACAATAAATTTCATTAGAAACCTCTCCCCCCCCAAAAAAGAGAAGCCACTGAAGTAGATACTATTTATTAATTTGTTGGTTGATATGGATATATTTCCACCACCACCACCACCACCACCACCACCACCACTACTACTACTACTACTACTACTACTACTACTACTACTACTACTACTACTACTACTACTATTTTTGTCCAGAGCTGTGATTTCATTGATGTGGGAAAAATCTAATATGGGAACTCTGTAATATAGTTTGACAATTTGTCAGTAATGTAGAGTCTTGGAGAGTTCTTAGAATTCTTGAGAAGTTAAGTGACTTCCCATGATTATACAGTTACTATATGGGAGATACAGAATTTGAACTTAGATCTTTCTGATTTTAAAACTGACCCTGTATTCACTATACTTCCTTCTGCTTATGAACAAAAATGCGTGATTAAAGGGGCAGCTAAGTGGCTCAATGGATAGAGAACCAGGTCTTGAATAGGGGGAGGTCCTGGGTTCAAATTTGACCTTGGATACTTCGTAGCTGTATGACCATGGGCAAGTCATGTAAGCTCCAATTCTTTAGTCTTTAGGGTTCTTCTGCCTTGGAACTGATACTTAGCATTAAGTCTAAGACACAAAATAAGAATTTTTTTTAATGCATGTATAGCTCAGTAGAGGACACATACGAAATAGTTCAATATTTGATTGCTTCAAAATTCTTGACTTCATTGGTGTGAGCATCTCATCCTCCAATTCATATCGCAACTCTTCCGTGACTTAGTAAATGGCATTTGAGAGTAGCTAAGGCCAAATTCTTCCCTATTCCAACCAAGGTGGTGATGAGCCAGATTGATACTTCAAAAATAGTTATAGAATGCATCACTGAGCCTGTGTTTGAATCTTCTCTGGTTTGGTAGAAAGTGCTTTTGTTCTCACTGGCATAGCCTTTAAGTAGTGTCATAATTAGTAATTTTGGCACAGGAAACAAACACCATGATTACTAATCAAGGTAAACAATACAAAAGTAATCTTGAAATGAATCCATTTTTTAAGACAAATTCAACTGAGTTGGAAACAGAGACAGAGAGAGACTTTGGGCATCGGGACACAAAGTCCCATGGACAAAGACCCCTTGGACATTGTCAAAGCTACCACAAAGGAGGCCCCCAGGGGAGAGTGCAGGATAAGCTCATCTGGAATATGGGGGTTACTTCTAGTAGATTCCTGTCTTAACTAATTCTTTTTGTTACGTAGGTGGGGCAGAACTCTGATTATCCTTTGAGAACTCAGAGTTACTTCTGAGTCATGGTGTTGGATATGTGTCAGAATAGCACTTGAGTAGAGATATAATTATGTCCTCTGGCATAAAGTACTATTCTTAAAATGCTGATTCTGCCATTTTGAGCAGAGCATGACTTTTTTGAGCTTTTTTTTTCTTTCAGTAGAGATACTCTTTGTGATCATATTTATGCATTGTCAAAATGATTGGTTGGGGAAGGGGTAAATTTGTGACAATACAACAGAGCAAAATTACCTAGTTGTTAATGTAGTTATACAGCAAATGAGACATGTTGGAAGAAACCAGAAGTGGGAGGCTGTCAAGGCCCAAAGACTCCAGTGGATATTTGGATTTTATGTGGGTTGTACATGGTTTTTAAATTTTTATTTTTAAAAAATATGAACTTAGGGAACATTAAATAAAACGAACATTTTCATGAACAAATGAAAGAGAAAAAAGATTATGCCTGAAACTATGAATCTCTATTATAAATAGTTTGCTCTTCTTTTTTAGCATATAAGAAATTCAATATTTAACTTTCCCTAACATTTTTAATTAAAAATATTTTTTAAACCCTTACCTTCTATTTTAGAAGCAATACTAAATATTGGCTTCAAGTTAAAAGAGTGGTAAGGGCTAGGCTTTAAGTGACTTGCCCAGGGTCACAAAGATACGAAGTGCCTGAGGCCAGAAATGAAACCAGGACCTCCCAACTCCAAATCTGACTCTATCCACTGAACCACCTAGCTACTCCCAACATTTAAGTTTCAAAGCTATCCTGATTATCTGTGTTTTCTTCTGGTCTTCCTCCTGTGTTTTTTTTTTTTTTCTGTGAAATTTTTGTCCCAATGATTTTCTTTTATTTCTTTCCTCTTTTCCCCCATTTTTTAAAGGGAGGTGGAAGGATCATATATCTGAATAAGCCTAGAGATGTACCAAGAAGGGAACTACTCCATATAAAGGTACGGTAAGTCTAATGTGTCCAAAGTCCATTAGTGCCCAATAAGCAGCAGGGGACAGGCAGTGAATTACTTTTAAGTAGGCAAGTTGGCTTTATTATGAAGGAGTTCAGCACAGCTAGGGGAGGAAGAGACACAATTTTAGCAATTTTAGCACATGGGACAAGCACCATAATAATTGACTTGAGCAAGCAACACAAAAGGTATCCTGGAATGAATCCATTTTTTAAAGACAAATTTATGGCAGCAGAGACTTAGAGAGAGACTTTGGGGATGAGGACATGTGATATTTTAAGGTAGACAGTCTCGGAGCAGAGTTCTGGAAGTCTAGCACAGACAGGCAAGTCAACAGAATGAACATGATGGTATTATGGTCACTGATTCTAGGACATGTCTTTTTGCCTCTTGCTCTGGGGGCAGTGGACCAAGGTTAGTAGGTATGTGCTCTTCACTAGAGAGGCTGACTTTTTTGATGTCCATAGCTGTGGATTTATAGAACTGACAGAGGGTTATATCCTCTGGGAAGTTCTGACATTGGGGGCTTGAACACATGACTCTAGCTTTAATCAACTATAGATTTAAAGTGAATATGACAAGCTAGTTGTCTAATGGATATAGCCCTAGACTTGGAATTTGGGACTGTGGACAAGTCATTGAACTCTTCTCTTCTTCATTTGTAAAGAGAAATAATAAATGCCTTAACTTACCTCGTAGTGATATTATCAAAAGAAATAAATAATGAATCCAGAAGACCTTGGGAAACATGGCAGGGAATGGACTCTTATATTACCTTCTTACTGGGTTTAAGTTCCTTGAGGGAATAGACTGTTTCTTATCTAGTTTTGTAGCCTGCATCGCACATAATAAATATTTGATAAATATTCCATTGAATTGTGCAGAGTGTGACTCTATAGAGGATATCACTTTGAACTCTTAGCAAGGTCCTGGTAAACTGGGTTATCATTCCATCTCTGCAAAGTGGGGGATCCATATTGCTGAGAGGAGTTCAAGCTGCAGCACAGAATTAACTGCCTCCTCTCTTAGAGTTCTGGGGGGGGGGTGCACCATGGAATTCTGTGCTGCAGCTTGAACCCCTATCAGCAATATGGATCCCCCCAAAGCCATAGTCTGACTCATTTACTTCTTTGGAATAGAAGATAAGCTCAGCACAGACTTGAAATTTCTAAATCAGAAAGGTTTGCACTTTTAAAAATTCTAAATTTAGCAACCAGTAACAAAAATAAATGCCCCAATTTTTTTATAGTTTTTTAAAACATTTATTAATATTCATTTTTAACATGTTTACATGCTTCATGCCCCTACTTTCCCCTTCACCCCCTGCTCTAAATGCCCCAATTTTAAAAAGATCACCCATAAAATTATAAACTCTATGCTATTTTAAATTTCCTAGGAAACTCCATGTATGTCAACTTAAATAAAAATATAACAAAAATATCTTGTTTGCTTCTGTATCTCCCTCAGATCTTTTTTTGTCTTATATTTAAAATTTTTTATTGATATTGTTATAATAAAAGCTAGTACTTATTTAAAGCCTACTTCGTATCTCATTTGATCCTCACTCAACTCTGTGTGGTAGGCACAATTATTACCCTCATCTTACCAGAGGTTTAAAGAACTTAAATGACTTGGGATCACATAGTAACTGTCCAAGGCAGGATTTGAATTCTGATCTTCTTGACTTCCAAGTCCAGCACTCTAGCCACTGTGCCACTTAGATGCCTCAAATTTTCATTATTCATATAATCAAGTATAGATTTAAATTTTACTTTCTTCTGGGCATCATTTCATTTATCTTTTCATTTGGGGGTATAAAATGTATAGCTGTTATTTCTTGTGGAATAATAATATTCTGTTACACTTATATACAAGAATAGCTTATTTCTTGGTAGCTCTCTCTCCCCATCCCCATTCTACCTATGACCCATGGCTTAGTAGACAAATTCTAGGAGGTTAGTTTAGGAACATCGAGTTTAAGTGTTTTGGCTGGGGTCACAGAGCTATTAAGTGTCAGAGATTGGAATGGAATCTCCTTGATTCCAAGCCCAGAACTGTGAGCTCCTCCATAATGCTTTTTATAAACTCAGGCTTTTCTTCTCTTCAGAGATAGCTTAATTTTTTTAAGCTGATCATAATTGATGTAACAATTCTCCATTCATTGGAAGTATATTTTGCTTAGCTGTGACAAATAAAACTTTTATGAATATCAAATTGGAATTTTAAAAATGAACCAGATTGGGGCAGCTACATTTATGTGGCTCAATGGATAGAAAGCCAGACCTGGAGATGGGAGGTCATGGGTTCAAATCTGATATTCCTGGGCAAGTCACTTAACCCCAACTGCCTAGGTCTTAACACTCTTCTGCCTTGGTACTGATATTCAATTCTTCCAAGAGAGGTGAGTGTTAAGAAAAACAAAGGAATCTAACCAATAATTCAGACAATATTTATTTATTTAAACCCTTACCTTCCATCTAAGAATCAATACTGTATTTTGGTTCTAAGGCAGAAGAGCAGTAAGGGCTAGACAATGGGGGTTAAGTGACTTGCCCAGGGTCACACACCTAGGAAGGGTCTTGTATTCAATGTTGGGCATGCAGTAGATCCTTGAATTAGTTATGTGACTGATTCAGGGCTTGAGTTGAAAGTTTAAAAAGAAAAAAGGGACTAACTCTGGTGACTCACTTTTCCTCTCTGCACACCTTTGTCACATAATTCTTTTCCAAATAACAAATACACACACACACACACACACACACACACACACACACACACACACACACACACACACAATCTGTTCCTACTTAAGGCTTAAAGGGAAGAAAAGGAAGACACAAAAGAAAGATGTAAGAGGGAAGATAAGAAGCTAATGATACCACAGAGAGGTTTTTATGCCTTTAGAAATTGGAGTGGAGCTATAGTCATCATAAGAAGAACCAGAGTGCCACCCCCAGTTTCAGGGACTGAGTGTGGTCCAGGAATGTGACTCTATAAGGAAATAGTTAAGTATTTAAGTCATTAAGTTAAAAAAACTCACTCACCAGCTGATCTGCCCCACCTAAACAGGTGGAATGCTGGAATTCTGACCACCTGACCTAGCCAATCTCAGAAGACTTGGCAGGGAGTACTAACTGCCCACGTTGACCTTTTTTGGCTCAGGTTCACCAAACTGTAGCTTACTGTCTGGCTATTAAATGAATAAGGAACTATGTTAAGGAGAAGACAAGAGCAGCCAGAATTTCAGAAAGACCTTTCAGATTCCCCTCAATGACTTCATCAGGGATTTTCTGGGCTCCGAAATATCCATACCTACCCTTCTCAGCTATCACACACCCAGTTTTCCCTTCCACACAGGTTGTGCTAGTGACCCACACCCAGCTTTCCTTCAAAGTGGCCCACACCTGTTTCCCCAGGTTCTCTACACCCTTCGTTGTCTAAAAAGAATGCGTGGTTTTCTTGGCTACAGTGCAACTGGGCTGTGCCCAGCTGGCACATTTTTTTCTTCTCCTGAGTTCATTGACAAATAATACATATATGTGTCTTTCTTGCCCTGGGCTCTGGTGGCTTCCACCAAACATTATCCTGGGCTTTCTTTCTTTCTTTCTTTCTTTCTTTCTTTCTTTCTTTCTTTCTTTCTTTCTTTCTTTCTTTCTTTCTTTCTTTCTTTCTT
>NC_058131.1:85296045-85308045 GCF_016433145.1 Gracilinanus agilis
TTCCTTCCTTCCTTCCTTCCTTCCTTCCTTCCTTCCTTCCTTCCTTCCTTCCTTCCTTCCTTCCTTCCTTCCTTCCTTCCTTCCTTCCTTCCTCCCTTCCTTCCTCCCTTCCTCCCTTTCTTTTTTTAAAATGAAATTTTGTTACTTTTTCAATTATCAAGCATTTACCTTTTTTCTTCCTTCCACTTGCCTCCTTCTGGCGCCTACTGAGAGAAAAAGGAAAAAAGTTCCCCATGAACACTAGCTAGGTGGTACAGCGGGTAGAGTGATTGACCTGGAGTCAGATGCAAATCCAGGCAGCGACACTTATTAGCTGTTCAGTCCTGAAAGAGTCACTTATCTCAGTTTCCTCATCTGTAAAATGGGGATAATAATAATAGTCCTTACCTCTCAGGGCTGGTGTGAAGATAAAATAAGATAATATTTATAAAGTAATTTGCAACTTTCAGGTTCTATATAAATGCTAGTTGTTATTATTAAATATGCATAGTTAATCAAAACAAATTGGCCATGTAAAAAAAAATGCCTGTCTTATCCAGTACCCTGAGTCCATCACTGTTGTGACAGGAAGTGTGTAGTCAGTTTCATCATCAGTTCTCCGGAATCATAGTTAGTTGTTGCACTGATCACAATTCTGAATTTTCAATTGATTTTTTAAGTCATTACATTATTATAGTACAAATTATTTTCCTAGTTGTGCTTACTTCTCTCTATGGTTCATACAAGTCTTCCCAGGTTTCTCTCACCCTTGGCTTTTTCTAGCCAGTGTCCCATCAGCATCTAAAAAATATTTCTTGAACATCCTTCAGGACAGTCCTTGTCCAGTTGGCTTCCAAAGGGGCTTTTTTCTGGAACTCATTAGTGGGAATCAGGCAGCTAGGTTGATATAGAGGGCTGGGGATAGAGACGAGAAAAAGAGTTCAAATGGTGCCTCTGACACTTATTATATGACCCTGAGCAGATCATCTTCTGTGTTTGCCTCAGTTTCTTCATCTGTAAAATGGAGTAAATGTAGCACCTATTTTCCAGGGTTCTTGTGAGGGCCAAATGAGATATTTGTAAAATGCTTTGCAAATCTTAAAGGGTTCTATAAATGCTCATTGTAATTTAAATTTTTCTTCCCTCCAAACAATTTGCAGACTGTGTATAGCCAATTTTCTTTTAGTTCTCTCCTTGGTTAGTATTCCCACCCTCCCTTAACACTGCCAATGTGGCACAGACCTGACTAATCCATAAGAGCAGTCCTGGTGGCTCAGGCCTGCTTGCTTTGGGTAGTATCCAGGCAGTGCACACCCAGCTCACCAGAGGCAACCCACATTATTACTATTTACCCTGCTCTGGAAATCATATTTAAAATAGAAATGAATTTCATCTCCTTTGCTCTCTTTCTCTTCTTGGTAAATAGAAGCCAGGCCCTCATTTGGAGAAGAAAAGAAGCTTCTACTGCCAAATGAAAAAGCCAATTTCTGATAGCTTTCCAGGAGAATGAATCCCTCTGCGTAGTCTTCTCTTCAGATCCAGTGTGCCTTTATTTTGGAATTATCATTATTATTACTCAAATTTTGCATCTTCCTTCTCTCCCTCTCTCTCTTTAGAGAAGGATGGGAGGCTTATTTATTTCTATGCTAACCAACATAGCCCAATCCCATTCCCAGGGCTCTAACTATAATAGGGTGACCAGGGCTTTGCCCCAGGATTCCAGATGTAGCACTAAAAACACTTCTCTAATTCTTTAGCAATATAACAGAGTTAAGTATCCAGTTAGCAAGAAAAATGATTTAAAATAGAAAGCATGTAGACATTTTGTTATGGTGAGCATTTCCTCTGAACTCCATTCTTCTTCCCTGCCTAGTCTATTCAGGTCCCTACCCATCATTCCCCTGAAAAGGAGGATTTGTGTACCTTGCCTAAATGTTTGAAAATTCTAGTTATGGCTTTACAGTTTCTCTCTCTCTGATCTAACTCTAGGCTTTCCCTGTCCCCGTCCCCCAAAACAATGGATGAAGAGCTCCTGTCAATGAACTATTGACCACCTTGAAGTGCAAGCACATTCAATATCGTTTTTAGAACAGCAATAACTATTTAAAAAAATACTATTTCTCTGAGTTCAAATCTAGTCTCAGAGGTTGACTAGCTGAGTGATCCTGAGCAAGTTGATTAGCACATTTTTGCCTCAATTTTCTCATCTGTAAAACAGGGATAATAATAGGATTGACCTTTCAGGATTGTTGTGAGGATCGCATGAGATGCTTTTACAGCCCTTAGCTCAGTTTCTGGCACCTAATTAATAATATTAGTTATTATTATTAGTATGGACTGGAAAGAGTCAAACACTTCTAGCACCTCCAGTTTGAAGATGGGTAAAGTTGAGGCCCTCTTTTAGAGAAATGGATTAAAGGTGGTAACTAAAATTTAGAACAAACTATAACACTGGAATTTTTAAGATGATTACATTACCTTCCTATGGCTGTTAAAATGAATTGGTCTAGTCAGCCATTTAAAGCTGGATCTGGAAACAAAAAGAGCTGAGTTCAAATCATGCCTCAGACACTTACTATGTGATCCTAAGCAAGTCACCTACTCTGTTTGCCTCAGTTTCTTCATCTGTAAAGTGGGGTTTAAAGCAGCACCTACTTTTCACACTTGTTGTGAGGGCCAAATGAAAGGATATTTGTTCAAAGCAATCTAAAACAATCTTTTCTTTCTTTGTCTTTTAAAGCAATTGATTCTGTGACTCAAACTGCTTCATTCAGAAAGAATTAATTGATCACAGGACAGAAGTCTATTTATTCCTAGGGTACACATGACGGAGCTGTCACACAAAGGAAATGAGTAATGACTATTTTTTGAATGTTAATCTCCAAACTGTGTTGTACCACATTGTGATCTTTCCTGGTACAAGATTCCTCACATCATCTTGGGATATAAAGTCATGTCCAGCATGATGGTGGAGTATCTATTCCAAATGGGATATTATCTTAAAGCTAGGAATGCTTGTGTATTAAATCAATGATGAATTAAATAGCAATGTTTCTGGCTGTATAACATTCATTTTTTTCTTTGACATTTAGCATTTCTGTTTTTTCTTTTAATTCTCCAGGCCTGGTATCCTCATGACAAGAACATCCTCCTTCTTTATTTCTTCTTTTCTGAGTCTTTCTCTTCTTTCAAGGCTCAGCTCAGGCAAGATTTCTATAATGCCTTCCCTGATTTGCCCAATTGTTAGTCATTGCTCTCTCAAAATTCCCAGACCACTTCGATTTCTCCCTTCCTTTCCTCATTTTCTACTTTGTATCAGACTTTACTTTCCATTATTCTTAGATCTCACCTCTCATTATATAATCTGTGAACTAGTAATCTTGGCCTCCCTCCTATTCCTTCAAGATGGTGCTCCATCTCCCAACTCCATGCCTTTTCTCTGGCTATCTCCCATGCCTGGAATTTTCTCCCTCATCATCTCCACTTACTGGATTCTTTCAAGTCTTAACTAAAACCTCACCTTCTGTAAGAAGCTTTTCCCAATCCCTCTTAATTCTAGAGCCTCCCTGCTATTGGTTCATTCCAATTCATCCTGTATGTATCTTGTTTGTACACAGTTTCCATGTTGTTTCTCCCATTAGACTGTAAACTCTTTGAGCTCAGAGACTGCCTTTTACCTTTGTATTCCCAGCCCTTAGTAACTGTGGCACATAGTAGGTGCTTAATAAATGTTTATTGATTAATTGATTGATTTGTATCCCTGTTACTTAGCACAATACTTGACAAATAATGTTGAACTTGTACCCAACTGGTTGACTTTACTCATGCCATTCTATGAGCTTAGGTTCGCTCATCAGTCATCTCGACCTTCAGAGTAACTATTTCACTAAGCCCCAGAGTCTAAGAAAGGTTTTCAAACCAAAGGAATTCCAAATTCAAATCCAGGGTGGCTGGATCTCTGCTATCAGACTAGGAATATTGGCCCTGATGGGACAGAACTGGCTTTTTTTCCTTTTTACAGTTACAAAGTAAGCTTGTGCCCAATTTGTCCTCTAACTCTCCCCACAGAATTCATTCTGCATCACTGCTGGTGAGTTCTGAGAGCTGCCAAATTGAGTGCAGTGCTCCAGGCTCCTGAGAGAGAGTATTCTTAAGTTTTTAGTTGTAGAAAACCTTAATATTAAACTAATTTCAAATAAATAAACAAAAATGGGGTTTGGCAAAAAAGTATAAATGAGGCCAAGCTTTGAGCATAGCTACTAGATTTGCTGGTCTCTATCAGGCTCTAGAGGTCTGAGTAAAGGATGACCAGATCCCCCAGCCACAAACTATTTCCCTCTCTAAAAAATTCAGTATTACAGACCCATTCCTTTAAATTCCTTGGCATGTTGAGGAGGAAATCAAGAAGTCATAAGGCCAGTTCCTTTAAGAGTTCCTTTAAGAGTTCTCTATTAAAATGTAAATATCCCTGGGAGGAGTAACAGCTTAGTCTACTAACAGCTAATACTTTAGGGAGGATTACTTAATGGCTAGCTGAAAGCAAGGTCATTCAGGAATGGATCCTTGGTGAGGAACTTGGGAGAGGTGAAGGAGGTGGGTGGGAGGGGGGAGATTTTCAGGAGAAGGATGCTGAAAAATCATTTTGAAGGGTACAGTCATGACTGTGACTAGGGCTGGCCCTATTCCTATCTGCTCCTAGATCCTTGTGAAGGATCCAATTGCCAAATACACAAAAAATAATGAAGCATTTAAGAGTGGATTTTTAAAAGTTCTTTGAGCTGGGTCTGGATGAGTCCTTCTATTTGTTTAGCTTTCTCTTCTTTCCACTTTAGCACTGTTCTATCTTGGAGGTATGGAAGGAATGGATGATGTCCATGTCAGAAATGGCCCTGGTGGGCCCTTTGATTGGAAGTTACTTAATATGGTAGAGGCTGTGGAGTTTTACTGTGACATCTACAGCTTTATACATGGGATATCCTTCATTGAAATAAAATAAAACCCTTACCTTTTGCCTTAGAAGAGATTCTAAGTATTGATTTCAAGGCAGAAGAGTGTTAAGGGCTAGGTCCTTGAGATTAAGTAACTTGCCCTGGGTTACACATCTGGGAAGTATCTGAGGTCAGGTTTGAACCCAGGAACCAGCTATCTAGCTGCCCTTTATATAAAGAGTATTCTTGAGAAACTCGTGGCATATAGGACATGTGGCTTCTGATGTCTAGTCACTTTCTAGCAATTTCTACTGTCTGATGAGATTGTGCCCTCCTGCATTCAAAAATAGTGCTAATTAACATCTTTGGTTCAGAGACAGTATATCAATCAGTGGTTTTGTTTTAAATGGACTCAGTAGTCTATATCACTAATTGCACAATTCTCCCCCTCCCTCCCTTCCCCCACCCCCAGCACACACAGTTTGAGATTCAGCTAATCCAAGATTTCTGGTTTTGCAGGCTGAATTATCCTCCTACTTCTGCTGGCAGCCCAGCCTCTGGGGGGGAAAAAAACAAACAAAAAATAAAAAACATTCAACAGGACACTAAGAGGTCAAAATTCCAATCTTTGTTTCTGTCATCATTTCTTACTAGAATTTTAAACAAAATAATAGCCCAGATATTTACCCTCTGCAAAGAGATAAGAGATGGGATTCCCTAAAATATATTTAGAGTTTACCTTTTCTCTGGATCAGCCTGTGGGAACCATACACTCTGTCCCTCTGTGGTGGTCATTTGAGGACGTTCCAGTGTTGGGTGTTACATGTTGTAGGGAGGGCCTTGGCACGTTGGGGAGGAAATCAAGAAGTCATAAGGCCAGTTGTTATAAGTCACTACAGCAGAAGAAGCAAGTCCTCTAGAGTATGAATAGTCCAAGATAAAGGCCTGGGAATCTATAAAATAGAATGAGGACTTTGATCAAAGAGGATTGGCTTATAGGAATTGGTAACCATTCAGTGATGGAGAATTCCTTGTGAATGGGTGGTTTGATGTTTGTCTAGACCTGTTTATCTATGAGTGTTTAATCCTGAGATATTCCAGGATGAGCTGGTTATCAGATATTAGCAGATATAATTCAACTCCTCAGATTAAAAGTATTTAGTTTTTATCTTAAATGAATTGGGAAACTTGCAGGAGATTCTGAAACTTCAATGGGGCCCAGTTGGGTCAGAGGGTAAAGTTGGCTTGAACTCTTTGTTGGCTGGTATCTTGGCCTCTTATGGTCAGGGCTGTATTCTGATATGGCATGGGCAGGGGGCCTAGACTAGAAGAGACCAGAATGGTTTTAGCTCATTTGCAGATTTGTCATTGGTCAGAAATCACTCTTGAATAGAAATGTGATAAAATGACAATTATATTGTACCCTAAATATGACATATTTAAATAAAATAATTTAAATAAAAATTTAAATAAAAATATGACATAATATTTGAATAAAAAATTTAAATAAAAATAACGAAATCATAGAATCTCAGAATTGGAAATAACCTCAGAGTCTATCTCTTCCAACTTGAAGGTGAATAAGAATCTTGAATGAGTAATAAAAAGGCCTTTGCTTAAAGACTTCCAGGACTCCAAGGGAGGAACTCATTAATTCCCATGTTTTTCCCATCCCACGTTGGGACATCTCTGTTAAGAAGAATTCCCTTTGTTGGTGGTGGTGCCGTTGTCATGTTTGACTCTTCCTTACTTGTGGACCATATTGCTCAGGGTTTTTTTTTAGGCAAAGATACTGGAGTTATTTGCCATTTCCTTTTCCAGTGGATTAAGGCAGGGTCACACAACTAGTAAGTATATGGGACTGGGTTTGAACTCAGGTTTTCCCAGGTTTCCCCAACTCTAGGCCTAACACTCCATCCCCTGACCCACTTAGCTGCCTCCTCATTTTTCAGTTGTGGCCAACTTTTCATGACCATTTGGGTATTTTTTGGGCAAAGAGACTCTAGTAGTTTGCCATTGCCTCCTCTAGCTCATTTTTCTAGATGAGGAAACTGAGACAAATGGGGTTTTGTGACTTGTCCAGTTTTACAACTCCAATAAGTGACTGAGGCCAGATTTAACTCAGGAAAATGAGTCTTTCTGATACCAGGCCAGGTACTCTATCCACTGGGTCACGTAGCTGTCCAGGTTTTCCTAACATTGAACTTAAATTTGTTTCTGTACATTCTCCCCATTGTGTCTATCTGTACTCTGAAGCCTCTTTTTTTTCCCATATGATAGAAAACTTTTAAACCCTTGAGGTTTTCATTTTCATTTCAGATCTTGACATTTCATTATGATCTTGACACTCTACCTTTTTAGTTATCCTCTTCTCCAACTTGTCAGTGTCCTTCCTAAAATGTGGTGCATATATTGGACACCACATTCCAGATATAGCCTAATGAGGTCAGAGCACAACAAAAACTATTACCTCTCTAGTTCTGGACCCTCTGTTTTTCAGAATTGGTACAACCATTTTGGAAAGCAATTTGGAACTATGTCCTGAAAGTTACTAAAATCTGTGTACCCTTTGACCCAGAAATATCACTACTAGTCCTATATCCCAAGGAGGTCAAAGAAAGAGAAGAATAATCCTATATCTTCAAAAATATCTATAGTAGGTCATTTTATGATGGTGAAGTACTGAGGGGATGCCCATCATTTGGGGGATGACCGAAAAAATCATGATTTATGAATATGAAAGAATACTATTATGCTATAAGAAATGAAAAAAGGGCAAGTTTTCCACAAACAAAAAGACTTGTTTGTATTGAAAAAAAAGGAAGTGAGTAGAACTGCAAAATGAAATGAGTAGGAAAAAAAAAATGAAATGAGTAGAACTAAGAGGAAAAATTTATACTATAATATCAATATTATAAATTTGAACAGTTTTGAAGGTCTTAAGGATTCTAATCAAGGCAATAATCAATCATAATACAGAGAACCAATAATGAAGAATCCTACTTGCCTCCTGAAAGAATGAGACACACTTTTGGACACAACCAATCTGGAGGATTTGTTTTGCTTGACTGTGTTTATTTATTACAAGGTTGTTCTCCTCTTTTTCTGTCATTTAATATCTTAACTATCTCTTGCAGATTTGTGTTCTCGGTCGATTTTATCTTTATCCAAATCATTGATAAAAATGTCAAATATCATAAATCCCTAGGAGATATTATTCTGGAGACTTCCTTATCAGTTGAGATTGAACCATCTATGATTACCTTTAGGGTGTGGCTATTCAATTTACTTTCTTTCCTTCTAATGGTACTCCGATGTAGCCCACAATTCTCCATCTTTTCCACCAGAAGAACATGAGGAACTTTGATGAATGTTTTCCTAAAATCTAGATAAACTATATTGTGGTGCTCCCCTGATCCATCAGTCAAGTAACCCTGTTAATAAAGGAGGAAATTAGTTTAGTTTAGCATGACTTGTCTTTGCTGACACTATGCCAGCTCTTTGCGATCATCACTTCTTTTTCTAGACATTCACTAACCCTTTAATAATAGGTTCTAGAATGTTCCCCAGCAATCAAAGTCCATGTCACTGGTCTATAATTTGCAAACTCTCTTTTCCCTTTTCGAAAACTGGGACATTTGCCCTTCTCCACAGTAGAGCACAGTAATGCTATGGTACCTTTCCTATTCTCCATAACCTTTCAGAAGTTGCTTGACAATGACTTAGCAAGAATATTTGCTAATTCTTTCAGTATCCAGAATGGTAGAGCAAATAAAAAGTTGAAAATGGAATTGGGAAAATATATTTAAATCTTACTTTGAACTCTGACTATCTGTGTGGCTATCAGCAAATAATTTATCTTTCTGAGTTTCAGTTTCCTTATTTATAAAATGTGGAAAATAACTATCTTAAAGAATTATTGTACAAATCAGATGAGATAAAAGTAACCTTAAGGCAACATATACATGTCAATTATTGTTATTATTAACTGAGGCTTTTAATTCTAGTGCCTTCCTTTTGTTAATTTTTGTTATTTTTTAGTTGGTGTCTGATTTGTGATCCCATTTGGGGTTTTCTTGGAAAAGATACTAGAGTGGTTTGTTATTCCTTCTCTGGCTTATTTTACAGATGAGGAAACTAAGGCAAAAAGAGACAAGTGACTTGCCTAGTGTCACATAGCTAGTATGTGTCTGAGGCCAGATTTGAACTCAGGGAGAAGAGACTCTCTGACTCCAGACCAGGCATTCTATCCACTATATCACTTAGCTATCTAATTATTTCCTCTTTATCCTGTAGCTAGCTTGTGTTGTATATATTTATTTGCACGTTGTCTCACTGGTTAGATTGTAAGATCCTTGAGGATAAGAACTGTCTTTAGCCTCTTTTTTCTTTACCCAATACTTAGCACAGTGCTTGGCACATAGTAGGCACTTAATTAATGCTTATTGACTAATTGAATCATGTAGTTCATCTGAACCAGTTGACTTAATTTCTTCTAGGACCGCCAAATACACATTTATCAGGTTATCTTCTCCCTACTAATCTCAGTATTAGCTATTTTTTTTCATGTCCTTTCTAGGTCAAAATTTGCTTTCTTTGGCAAAGAAAAGAAAAACAAAATAAGAGTTAAGAAGCTTTGCTTTGTTATTCTTCTCATCAAATCTGACTCATGTTCTTAAGAAATGGTTGTATCCCTTCTTTGATCCTCCCCCTTTTACCAATATAGCTTTGGAGTCAGGGTAGTAGTGGTGGTGAGCATCCCGTGGACTATGTGTGAAGATGAGTCAATGCCCTGGACAGTTCTGGTGGACCAACCACACGTACTCTGGGACACTGAGATGATGCGACAATTCCTTTGTGGTTCCTATAAATATGGAACTATGTCTAATGTGATTGATTGGTGAGTGAGCCAGAAAGGACTGTCCCCTTAGTAGGCTAGATACGGGAGTCAAGAGAGAAAACTTTCCACTTGAGGTGGTCTTTTTGATGGCACACTGCCAATACCAGGTCCCCCTCAGAATTCCAGGCTTTTGTGGGGGATGCAGAGAGGGAGGAATCTCTCTTTAATTCCTGATGTTCTATGGAGATACCCACTGCTGCAAAGATGAGCCAGGGTGCCTGGATGACCAGAAGCTCTGGATTTTTAATTACTGGTTGGACAATATAGATCCAAAATGAATGCAAAATATCTGTTCAGGAATCCCACAAGTCATCTGGGGTTTCTACTTCTCACTAAAGTATAATCATAGTGAAGGATTAGTGTTTCAGTTTTTAATTTGAGAGTGGCTTGTGAAAGTGGTTTAGATTTAAGCAATAAATAGCTGTCCTGAACCCAATATTTATTCCTTGGTACACTGAAGAACTATTCTAGGAGGGAATCTGTTAAATCCTTTTTTTTGGATGTACTAGATAGAAGCCAACATATAAATTTCATTTAAGGTATTTTCCCCAGGCTTTTGTAGCAGTAGCATAATTTGCCAGAGTAACAGGAGGGTGTTGTTGTTAAGGAGGAGTCTGATAATGATCATGATAGTTAACAATTTTCTGGCACAGTGTTAGGCACTGTGCTCCATCCTTTACAATTATTATCTCATTTAATCCTCACAACAACCCTGTGAGATAGGTGCTATTATTATACAGATAAGGAAGCTGAAGCAGATAGAAGTTAAGTGACTTGTCCAAGGTTACTTAGCTAGTCAGTGTCTGAAGCTAGATTTCAGCTCAGGTCTTCCTGGCTCCAGGCCAGTACTTTAGCCACTGCACCCTCTGGCTGCCCGATTGTCTCCCTTTGGGGTCAGATTCTCCCAGCACTGAGGCTTGGAGTCCTAGAATTAGACTGAAAGAGTCATGGGGGTGGGATGGCCTCTAGCTCATTCCCCCCCACTTCCCCAAATATCTAAGATAGTTCCTAAGGCCCAATCCAGCTGGGCCTTGCTCAATCTCCTTTACAAGGCCATTTCAGATTTCTAAGAGCTCTCACAATAGGAAATTTTTCCTGCTGTTCAGCTGGAATTGCCTTCTGCTTAATTTTTGTTCATTATGCCTCTAAAGAAGATGAGGACTTTACAGGGCAAAGGGCCTAGTTGTCATGGAAAGAATGAATCATTTCCAAGGCCTGATCAATCTTCTCTTTATTTCAAAGGAACAGTTTGGAGGCCAGTTGGCAAATGAAATTATTCAGTAGGAAGTTTGGAGGTAGGTAGCTTATTAAGAATAGTTTTAAATAATCCTGTCCCTCCTCCAACCTGCAGGGTGCCCAGTTTTTCTGTATAATCATCCCTTTTGTAGGCTGATGGGGATACTTTATAGCAAAAGAACTCAGTCTGACTACAGGGCATCTCCTTTCTTCAAAATCCCACTCAAGGAGAGTTCTGGGTGGGGGCATCCAACCAAAAGCAAGTACCCCCGAGATGCCTGCTCCAACAATTTCAGATCCCCAGTAGTGCCCCCCACAAGCACCATAACCCTTCAGGCTTTCTCAGAGATTTTCAGGAACTTCTAGGTCTTGAACAGTTATCCGTGATAATTCCTATCCAGGATGGAGCTCCTGGTCTCCATCCTCTAAAACTCCCAGTCACCTTGGACTTATTGCTGTGAGAAGCCTAGAGAAGGAAGGAGTGGGCTGGCCCAGAAGGAGAGACCATTCCTGAAGTTGTAAGTCCCTGCAGGCTGCCCTGCTTTTGACTTCCAGTGTCAGAGCTGTAAGTTCTTGTATATTCCTGTCATTGAGGATGAGGTGATACTCCACAGTCCGGTACTGTCAGAGACGCTCCAGTGTACTTTGGGTGGGTGCCCTGAGTGGCCACAGGCATTCTGAGCTCTTGACCAGGATTTTGTATCTTCTAACTCCATTAACATAGAGAGCAAGCATTTATGAAAAATTTCCCGTGTGCTAGCACTGTGCTAAATTCTGGTGATACAAATATAAGCAAGACAGTTTCTTCTCTCAAGAATTTTATTATTTTCTTTGTTTGTTTGTTTGTTTGTTTGTTTGTTTGTTTGTTTCTTCCTTCCTCTCTTTCTTTCTTTCTTTCTTTCCTTCCTTCCTTCCTTCCTTCCTTCCTTCCTTCCTTCCTTCCTTCCTTCCTTCCTT
>NC_058131.1:85310982-85340797 GCF_016433145.1 Gracilinanus agilis
TCTTTCTTTCTTTCTTTCTTTCCTTTTCTCTTTCTTCCTTTCTCTTTCTCTTTTTTCTTTTTTCAGTTATATGTAGAAACAATTTGTGACAATTGTTTTCAACATTTTAAAATTTAGATTTTCTCCCTCCCTCCCTCCTCTCCACCCTGCCTCAGATGGTGAATAGTCTGATATAGACTAACTCCATACTTTCACACAATGCATATTTCCATATTGCTCATGCCATCAGAGAAGACATAAATAACACATATTATGGAAATCTCAGAAAGGAAAGGCCTGCTTTGACCTGTACTCAGACTCCAATCAGTTCTTCTTTTGCTATGGGTAGCATTTTCCCCACAAATCTCTTTAGTTATCTTGGAGACTTGCTTTGCTAATAATGGCTTAGTCCTTCATAGTCAATCATTGTGTAATATTTCTGTTACTGTACACATTGTTCTCAAGGATCTTATTTTCAAATGGAGGAGCACAATATAAGGGGGGAAAGGGAAAGGCGATGCCTCAGGATGGAGTGTGAAGGATGTCCAGGTAAGAGTGAGATGAAGCATGGCCAGAGTCATTGCTAAGATGGTGGTCCCAGGGAGCAAATCATCAATGGGGAGAGGTTACCCAAGATGGCAATGTATGGAAGTATGGGAGGAGGTAGATTGAAATTTGGATGGATCGCCAGGTAATTCAAGAAGCTAATTCAGGCTTATGATCTGGTTCAGGTACAGGTTGGACCAGATAGTCTCTGAGGTTATCCAACACTGTAAGTCTGGTTAGTATCATTGTGCTTATTGCTTCACCCAAAAATTGTGTGTGTATTTATTTTAAAATTTAGCCTAGTCTTTACTGCTTTTCTGCCTTGGAACTAATACTTAGTATTGAGTCTAAGACAGAAGGTAAAGGTTTAAAAAAAAAATTAATAGGAACTTCCCGGGAACATAGTGTCTTAATCCAGAGGAAGAGTATTCTAATGGCAACAACTCTCATCCCTAAATGGCAAGCTGCTGGGGAGGATATTTTGAGGCGAGTGTCTCTCAAATAACCCTGTCTGGGTTGGGCCAACCTGTCCCTAGTTGCTGGATTACTTTCCATTTAAATTCTTAGATGTTGTAAGTAACAATAATTGTGTAAGTCTTCTGAGCCTGGTTCATAAAAGCAAACAAACAAATAAAAACTCGACGAAATCTTTGGCAATACTTGGAAAGGTCAATTCAATTCAGTCTTGATTGATTATGACAAGTAATCTTCATTTTAAGGAGAGCAGCTGAGGTTAGTCCCCAAAGGCCACTGGGCCTGACGTGACCCTCAGCAGAGACCATGAGTTCCAACTGGCTGAAGGGAAGTTTGGGTTCTTAAGTTTCTGTGCAGATCAAAACAGATTTCTAGCTTCAACTTCATTTGCATCCCCTGTAGGACTTCTTGCTAGATCAGGTGTCTTGGAGGCTTGGGTCAGAATTGCACATTCTTCTGAAGCTGTTAATATTGACCACTGAGGCTAGAGAGATGGGATACTGAACAAGCGAACAGAGTCCGCTCAGTTCCTCCTGAGGCCCAGGAAGGTTGGAAATGACATTTTAAAACCAACCTATGACAGCAGGACATTACCTAGAGGGAAAATTCTTGCCAAGTCAACCGTGAAGATGGGAAACGGGGACTAGGACAGCAACCCCAGGAGCCACAGCCTTTTCCTATTTTGATGCTACTGACCAGAATTAGGCTTTTATAAATGTATTATACAATGCATATTCGTAGCCGAATTTCAAAACAATTAAAAAATTAGAATGAAAAAATAAAGCTTAAAAAATGGCTCATGATATGGTACATCTTACTTTTTGCCTGGTGTTGAGCTTTATCTTTGATCATTCATTCAATCAGTATTAATTAAGCATTTATCATGTGCCATATAAGATAGTTAGGTGGCACAGTGAACTCGAAGACTCAAATCCAGCCTCATGTGTGGATAGAATTTTCTCCCCAGGACTTTCTTACCCAGCATCCCATTTGTGTGCTCACACTTAGTGTGAACATGGAGCGCACATGTACGTAGGATATATTTTGATGTGACCCTGCCTCTCTCTCTTTTTTCCCGGGAATGCAGCTGTGGAGGCTGGAGGAGAGCTTGGCAGGAAAGTTTATTTACATGGTCATACTTAGGTTTTGTACTTCTATTTTTTTTTTTATTTCTTCTACTTCAAGTGATTACTAATAAATCTTATATAATAAAATACTTGGAGTTACTGATATTAATTTAAATTTTACATTTTGACACTTACTAGATGTTCAGGGTGACCCTGAACAAGTCACTTAACCCTGTTTGCCTTAGTTCCTCTTCTGGAAAATGAGCTGGAGAAAGAAATGGAAAACCACTCCAGTTTTTTTGCCAAGAAAACCCCAAATGGGGTCACAGAGATTGAAATGACTAAATAACAAACAAATGTGCCGGCCACTATGCTAAGAAAGGCAAAACCAGACCTTGCCCTCAAGGAGATTACATTCTACTGGGGGAAATGCCATGAAAACAATTATTTTCCTAAAAGCAATATGTAAAGTAGATGGAAGATTATCTCTGAGGGAAGACCACAGCAATGTGAGCTGGGAAAGAAAGACCTTTTACAGAAGGTGAGATTCGAACTGAGCCTTGAAGGAGGCCAGGGAAGTTAGGAGGTAGAGAGAAGGAAGGACAGAATTCCAAGAATGAGTGATGGCCACGGAAAAGACACTGGGTAAAGTTTAAAGTGTCCTGTGTGAAAAATAGCAAGAAGACCAGATGGTAGAATATATGGAGGGGAGTATAGTGCCAGAATCTTGTTAAGGTAAGAAGCCAGGTTGTAAAGGGCTTGAAAAGCCAGAGGATTTTATATTTGATCTTTGAGGTAAAGGGAACCACTGGAGTTTATTGAGTGTGTTGGGGATTACATAGGGAGACCTGGGAGATCACTTTGGCAGTTGAATGGAGGATAGACTGGAGGAGGGAGAGACTTGATGGAAGGAGATCTGCCAGCAGGCTATTGCAGTAGTCCAGGTATGAAGTGGTGGGGTCTGTACCAAGGAGGTGACAGTGTCAGAGTAGAGAAAGAAACCTGGGTCATGGTTGGGGATGAGTCTTGCAGGAGAGCAACATTGTATAGTGGAATGAATGCTGGACTTGGAATTGAGACCTGTCTTGAGTCTTAGGTCTGGAATCTCTACTTGCCTTTGCTTCTCTGCCTGGTTTTAATTCCAGGAAACAAGATGTCTATCCCAAGGATAAGCTCATCACTTCTAAACTCTTCATTATCTGCTGACTCAAGTCTGGATGGATCCCACCTCCTCTAGCCTCTTCTCCCCAGTAATTGGATGGCTGGAGGATAGAGTTCCAAATTCCTCCCAATGTCTTCCTTTAAAGTGGGCAGAAACTGGACTCTGAGGTCATTCCACATCGCATCTGCTTCCCCACCTGGTTTCAACTCCATGGAACAAGATGCTCCCACAGAGCACCTCCTGGTGCACCATCTCTCCCTTCAGCTCCACCATTTTTGTGTGTTTTCTCTCCCAATACACTGTAAGCTTATTGGGGACAGGGACTGTCTTTTTATCACTGGTATCTCTAGTGCTTAGTACACTGCCTTAGTGGCAAGTTGTGGCTACTTAATAGATATTTATTGGATTAGATTGGATTGGAACTTTCCCTCTAGGTTTCAGTTTTCTCTTACCTCAAAAATGAAGATAATGTTTATAATAACTACCTCAAAGGGTTAGGGTAGAGAAAAGGTTTTTTTTTTTTTTTGTTTGTTTATAGATCACAAAATAATTGTGTTACAATGATCATTTTGGCCTTCTTACTGTCAAAACACATGCCATTTTGTGCAATCCTTTGGAAATGCAAAGCCACGCTTAGTTTAGTTGATTTGGCTAACATATTCCTTTGGTCCCTCCCACTTACTTTTCCTTTTTCATTTTCCAAGAACAAGAAGATTCATTTGATTAAACTAGAACTGGAATCTTACCTAATTTGTTATCCCTTTTTGAACTCTGCAATTTCAGGAAAATATATTTGTTCTGTAGGATTCAAAGTAGGAGGGAGGTCTTAGAGCTCATAGTTGTATAGTATCTTAAGGTTTTCAGAATGCTTTCCACAGGACAGCTAGGCCACTCAGTGGATACAGAGCCAGGCCTATAAATAGGAGGTCCTGGTTTCAAATCTGACTTCAGACACGTCTTAGCTGTGTAACCCTGAGCAAAACCCTTAACCCCAATTGCCTCGCTTTTATGGCTCTTCTGCCTTGGAGCTGATACTTGATATTCTAAAATAGAAGGTAAGAGTTAAAAAAAATACTTCCATATTTTATCTCATTTGATCTTCATAACAATTCCATGACTGTAGATGTTATAATAAATTTGAGGCAGGTGCTAATACTAACAATAATTACTAATAATACTAATAATCACTACTACAATGAAATAATTTGTCATTTTAATACTAATACTAATACTAATTATTATAATTTGTAGAAATCCTTTACAAATAAGGACATTGACGCCAAGAGATATCAAGAAACTTGACCAGAATCATACCTAGTAAATGCCTGTTAGAATTTGAACTCAGTTCTTCTTGATTCCAAGTCTAGCTCTTGCACTCTAAGTGTTATACCACTTATTTAGTTCATCCCTCTTGTTTTACAGATGAGTCCCAGAGGGATGATGTGACTGGCTTTTCATGACAGCAGTCATAGCCAGGAATTCAGACTCTCAATCTCACTGCACTCCATTAAACTGCCTCCCAAAAAACTCCTTCCTGGAAACCAAGTTTACAAATGTTTTATTTCTGCTCTATCTGATATCCTTCAAGTAAATATGAGACCTAAATACTACCTTGGCATTTATCTTGGTTTTCAAAGTGGAAAAGGATGCAAATTCCAGAGGTAGGCATCTCAAACCCACTATAATATTAGGATTTTTCTCTCCTTCCCTTCCCAAACTTCTCTCTCTCTCTCTCTCTCTCTCTCTCTCTCTCCCCCTCTCTCCTCTCTTCATCTCTCACCTTTTCTCTCTTTCTATGCCTGTCTTTGTCTGTGTCTGACCTCTCCTCCCCTCCCCTTTATTCCCCTCCTTTCCTCTTCCCTTTTTTCTTCTCCTGTCCTGTCCTCTTGTCTTTTTTTCTCATCTCCTCTGTCTCTGTCTTTGTCTCTCTGTCTCTCTCCTCCTCCTCTGTTTCTTTCCCCCATTCTCCTTTTCTTCCTTTCTTCTACCTTCCTTCTCTCTGTATATCTCCCTTTCAAAAAAAAATTTTTTTTGAAAGGGAGCTTCTTCCACTTTGTTTCAAAGTATTCTAATGTAAGCCCCAGGAAGCCTAACCCACTACCAGATGGAAAGCTGTTCTCAGGCTTCTGTTGGCATCTGTCATTCCCATCTGGTGACATTTGCATTAATCTCAAAAGGCAAACCTGTCCCATGGATCTTCAGACTTTTGAAAGAGGCCTATCCCCAGGTAAGCCCATAGGCCTCTGGCTGACAGGGAGTGTGCATACCATCTGACTGGCTTCTTCTCTACCATTATTGCTGCTGGATCCCATCCTGGAAAATTAGCATCTGCCAAGTCACTCCTGAGGATTTGGAGACGGCAATCAGAATGCCCCTGACTGTCAGAAACAGCTCTGCTTTGGCCTGACTGCTTTGCCCCTTTTTCATTAGACTCTCCCCCTCATCTGGAATGGGGCTGGGCTGATTCCAGAATTGTACTTATTTTCTTTTGACAGAGAATTTAGGAATCTGGTTCATCCCCTCCCCATTCCGTCCCTGCCTCCCTCATCCAAAGCTCTCTCATTCTTTCTCTGTCAGTTCTCATTCTCAAAGGGAGACATATTATTTATTACTCAAGAAATGTGCTCTGGAAAGTAAGAGGCATTCTGACTGGGAATTAGTCATTGTTGCAATTAGATTTAGACATCACTTTTATCCCCAGAAGCAGCAGGGCAAGAAACATCTCTCTCCTCTGCTCCCAGGAGGAACTATAACTCAAATGCTTTGTTCTTCCCCTGGAGCCAATACTTCCTCTGAGGTCTTTCATTTTTACTGAATCTTATCCATCCACTCAGCCCCTGAAGGTCACATGCTTGTGGGATCCTGTGCACCGAGTGGCGATTTCGGGGATTTCTGCATCAAACAGGTATTGCGCTGCATATCACAAACAGAAGGATGTGCATGCTGTTTAGTTTAAATAAACTTACCCAAATCACATCATTTTCAAGAAGTGTTCTGAGGGAAGAAAGTCAGAATCAAGAGGCATTTATGTTGTGTACCAAGTAATGATAAAAAGATAAAAATAAAACCATCCCTGCCCTTAAAGAACTTATGTTCTATTTAGGGAGATGACATGTATTTATATAAAAAGATACAGATTCTATATACCAAATGAATACAAGGTACTGTGGGATGGGGAGATTTATTAGGGACGGGAGAGGGGAGGAATCAGGAAAAGCTAAATGTAGAAGGGCATGTTTGAGCTGAACTTTGGAGGAAGTCAGGAATTCTAAAAGGCAGAGGGGAAGAGGAAGTGAATCCCTTATGTGAGGAACAGTTAGTGTAAAGGCAAGGTGATGGAAGATGTAGCAGCTTGTGTGAGGACCAGCAAGAAAACTTGTCTGGAGGTAACTAGATAGCTCAGTGGATAGAGAGCCAGGACTAGAGATGGGAAGTCTTGGTTTCAAATCTGGTCTCAAACACTTCCCAACTGGGTGACCCTGGGCAAGTCACTTAAGCCCAGTTACCTAGTCCATACTGCTCTTCTGCCTTGGAAACAATACTTAGTATTGATGCTAAAACAGAAGGTAAGGGTTTAAAAAGATAAAGCAGGGTAGTGGTTGTGTGACCAGAGAGAAGGGGATGGATGCAAGAGATCTGGAGGTCAGATCAGTAAGATTTGGCAGCTCCTTGAATATGGCGGGAGGGATAAGAGATTCACATTAGAGGTTGTAGGTCTGAGTGACTGGAAGGATAGTAGTATCTTTGCCAGAAATAGGGGAAGTGTGGAAGGAGGTGGTTCATGGAGAAGATCTGTTTTGAACATAATGAGTTTGAGATATCTACTGATTGAGATGCAGTTTGAAATGTTCAGTAGGCAGTACTCAGTGTAAGATTGGAGCTCAGAAGAGGGAGTAGAATCGTATATAGAGATCTAGGAACCATCTACATAAAGAGGTCATTAGAGAAATCCAATCATGGCATAGAGTGGGAAGAAATGGTACAACCTAGTTGCTTCCCCCAAACCACTCTACCAATCAAGAAGAATGCAGGATCAAACAGTGAAGGGAAAATTGAAGAAGAAACTACAGTGAGCTATCTCTCCAGCCCAAGTTCACAAATGTGACCTATAGGCAAGTGACTAGAGTAGGAACTATGAAACAAGGGTAGACTTGAATCAGAGACTCAATATAACCAGAGCACCAAACTAGGGCAGAAATGGGGGATACCATGGGGATACATGGGAACCCTCCAGTAGAGGATCCCTCAAGGTCCATAGCCCAGCAGCACCGAAAGCAGAACTTGGACTCAGTCACCCAACCAAAAAAGTAGCAGAGATGGGTCTTCTAGAGGGGAAGGGATCACAAATTCAGCCTTTCAAAATCTCCTAGCCAGGGCAGCAATGCAAGGTTTATTCAGAGCATATGCCTGGAAAAATGACTAAATGACAAAAAAAGATGAACAGCTATTATGAGGCCAGAGATGCCCAAGTCACCAACCCAGAAAAAGAGAATTACTCTAAAATATCTACAAATAAAGCCTCCAAGAAAAATGTATCTTACTTATAAAGCAGAATTCCTAGAAGTGAAGCAAAGGGTTTTATTATGAATGAATTGAGAGTGTTAGAAGAAGGAATTGGAATAGTAATGACATCTATGGAGGAGAGAGACAGAGTTTGGCCCAGGAAGTATGTGGGGATTAAAATTAACATGCAAAATACTAAGTATTATATTATAAATGTTTTATTAATAATAAAATAACAAAAGAGTACTAACCAGCTTGCTCCCAGGAACCAAAGAGAAAGAGAGAGGAGTTACAGCCAACTATAAAACAATAACTTGACCATGCAAAGGTGGAGGTGCAGGAGAGATTAAAGGGAATTTTGGGAAAACTAAGGACTTATGGGGGTTGAAGTCCAAGGTTCAAAATCTCCATTTATACAGGTACTAAATCTTGTCCAAGTAATAGACTTCCTGAAATTTAGAATTGACCAAACAGAAGTTAATGTCTTTCCATCAGACAATAAGAAATATTAAAACAAAATGCAAAGATTGAAATAATAGAAGAAAATATTAAGTATCTCAAATAAAATACAATTGACTGAAAAAACAAATTAAGGAGAGATAATTTAAGAATTGTTGGTGATGTAGTGGATAGAGTGTCAGATCTGGAATTTTGAGAACCTGAGTTCAAATTTCAATTCAGATACTTCCTATCTATGTGACTGGGCAAGGCACTTAACTCCATTTGCCTAGCTCTTACCCTTCTGTCTAGAGCTGTTACTAAGACAGAAAGTAAGGGTTTAAAAAAAGCATGATAAAAGAACCATGATAAAAAAAAAGAGCCTAAATATTATATTTCAAGAAAGCATGAAAGAAATCTTCCCATATCTCTTAGAATCAGAGGACAAAATGAAAATAGGAAGAATTCACTAATTACTTCATGAAAGAAAGTACAAATTGAAAATTCTCATAAACATCAATACCAAAATTGAGAGCTCTAGATGAAAGAAAAATTACTACAAGGAAGTAGAAAGAAATAATTTAAGTACTGAGGAGTCATAGTCAGGGTCATATAAGATTTCTTGGCTATCTTCATGAAAGAGTAGAGAGTTTGAAATATGTTATTCCAAAAGGCAAAGTGCATAGGCTTACAACCAAGAATAATTTACCCAACAAAACTGAATTGAGCAAATGAATGAATTTCTAATGAAATAGAGGACTTCCAAGTATTTCTGATGAAAAGACTGGAACTTAGAAAACACCTTAAAATGCAAATATGAGGGGAAAGAGAAATATAAAAAGATAAATACAAGCAAGCAAACAGAAAAAGGTTTTATGAGTGTGAAATGTTTGAATTTTAATGGTGATTGAAGGGGAATGACACAAGTATCACCTATAACATTAATGTAAGCAGATGTCATAGAGAGACTCAAATGAGACAGCTTGAAAATGATTTTTAAAATGTTTTGATGATTTTAAGAAAAGAAAGAAAAGAGAAGGGAGTGAAGATAAATTAGGGGAGAAAGGGATGAATGGAGGAATAGGACCTTACTGTTTCATATAGCCAGGGGACCCAAGTAGAATTCCATTCTTCCTTTGAAACCTTTGAAAACTTCTCTCTCTAAAACCTGGGTGCATGCCAGTCGAAGACCACTCTTTCTATAATTTTCTAGTGTAAGCATGATGATGCTATGGCCACTTGCTTCAAGGTGCCCATTGTTTCCTATTCATCTCCCATTTTCTTCTTTTTGGTGGTCAGGTTTAAGCCCTGAATAGTAGTTCCCTTTGTTATTCCCTTTACCTTTTGAAGAGTGCAATTATCATTCTGGCAAGTCATGAATTTCTGAGGTGCTATGCTTTTGGCAGAGAGAGAATTCCAGCAGATGTCCAGATATTCAAAGTCCCCCATCACTATAACATAATGTTTCTGTGCCAGGTTTAGGATTGTTTTTTTGAACTCCTTCTGTCCTAAATTGTAGTATACTCCCAAGCAGCAACAAAACTAGTAATTTTTACTCCTGGAACAAATACTGCAAACTTTATCTGGAGTAAATGGTGTGAAAGACTCCCTCTTTTGGTTGTGGGGATGGATAGAGATCTTAGGATGCCACAAGTCTAAAGCTGGGGAAGACTGCCCAAGTGCTAAGATGGTTTCTTCTTGGGGGCATCCAAGGGACTTGCTTACCTCAGGGGATTATTGGGTATACTTAAAACACCCTATGTGTTTGGAGAAAGGAGTAAAAGAGGGTTTAAAGATAACCTACATCTTTAGCCTTATTCCACTCCCCATTAAAACAAACACTTATAGTATAAGTATATACATATACATATACATATACATATATATATATATATATAGTATAGAAAAAAATCTAGGGATCATTTCTATGATTTTTTAAAAAGAAGAAAACTAACTCCCTAGAGAAAGAAATTTACTTGTCATGGAGGAAGGCTCGTTCAACTCTTAATGAAGTTGAGGTTAAGCCCAAGTGGATTCAAAAGTATATGTATATTTTTTTCTGTTTCCATATCAAACAGGTAGGAAATGCTGAAGCCACTCATGGGGCCAATCTCACTAGTAATTGTTATTGAAACTTTAACCTCCTCAGTTTCCAATCTGGGTCAGTCTTTCTCTGCTTAGAGAGAGACCTGGACCCCCCTCCCTGCCCCCATTTTTGTCAGCTCCCCGTATTTGTGCCAGACTTCTTACAAACACCTGATTGTCTTAGTCTTACTGCAGTACAGAATTCCAGAATATCTATCTATCTATCTATCTATCTATCTATCTATCTATCTATCTATCTATCTATCTATCTATCTATCTTTTTTATTATGCAAAACACATTTGCATATTGGTCATTGTTGTAAGAGCATACTCATATGAAAACAAAACCCTCACAGAAAACCATATAAACACTGATGTGAAAGGTAGTATCCTTTGATTTGCATCCATCTGACTCCAATAGTTCTTTCTCTGGAGGTGGATTGCATTCCCCTTCATCAGAACTTTGGAATTATCCCAGATCATTGCATTGCTGAGAGTAGTTGAGTTTTCACAGTTGATCATTGTACAATATTGTTTTTACTGTGTACAATGTTCTCCTGGTTCTGCTCATTTCACTCTGTATCAGTTCGTGTAGGTCTTTCCAGCTTTTTCTGAAATCATCTCGTTCATTCCTTACAGCGCAATAGTATTCCATCACCATCACAGACTACAATTTGTTCAGTCATTCCCCAATTGATGGATATCCTCTCGATTTCTGATTCTTTACCACCACAAAAAGAGCTGTCATAAATATTTTTGTACAAGTAGTTCCTTTCCCCATTTTAAAAAATCTCTTCTGGGTAAAGACCCAGTAGTGGTATTGCTGAATCAAAGGGTGAACTCAGTTTTATGGCCCTTTGGGCATAGTTCTAAATTGCCTTCTAGAATGGTTGAATCAATTTAGAACTCCATCCACAATGCATTAGTGTCAGTGTCCCAATTTTGCCACATCTCCTCCAATATTTATCATTTCTTTTACTGCCAATATGGCCAATCTGATAGATATGAGATGGTACTTCAGCATTGTTTTTAATTTGTATTTCTCAAATCAAGAGTGATTTAAAACACCTTTTCACATTATTATTCATAGCTTTGATTTCTTCATCTGAAAATTGCTTGTTCATTTCTTTGACTATTTGTCAATTGGGGAATGGCTTGTATTCTTCTAAATTTTATTAATTTCTCAAAAAAATTTAACCTTTGTTGTTATAATTTTTTTCCCTGTGGATATTTTTAAAAAGTCATTTTAATTAAAAACTTAACACTGAGAATTAATACAAAGAACTTAATTTTCTTAGTAACTGCTTAAAGTTAAGTTCATTTCAATTCACTTAGTGTCATCAAAGTCTTCTTAAGTCTCTATCAGAATTCAGTGTACGCTCATTCTAATTGACTTTTCCTCGTATGATTGTAGTTAGGGTGCATTCCATTCCTCCGGTACTGCTTTTTTCCACTCTTCATTGTTTCATAAAGGTCTTTCCAGATTTCTTGTTATTCCTCATTCTTATTGGTCTTAATTACATCAGAATATTATATTACATTATTGTTCCCCAATTTATTTAACCATTTTCTTAATGGAAATTTTGGCTGTTTTTAGCTTTGTTTTTGTTTTGCAATTACTTATAATGCTACTATGAGCTGCTTTGAAATGATAGCTCTTTTATGTTGTTTTTAACAGCACATTTGGGGGTTATGACCAACAAAGGAATTATTGGGTCAGAGGATGTGATTATTTTTGTAACTTTTATGCCTGCTAGACTGCTCTCCAGAAATATTGTATGTCGGTAATTAGGTGGCATGAAACATTCTCAAATTTCATAGCCTCATAGACTGTTAGAGCTAAAAGTAACCTTAGAGATCAGTTTGTCCAATCCTCTGATTTTATAGAGAAAGAAAACAGAGATTTAATGTTAGCAGAGAAACGGGGAGTGGAATCCAGTTCTCCTTTTCCCAGACCATTAGCTTTTTTCAATCAGCTTGTTGAAACTTGGCTTTCCTGAGGGGCAAACATTAGGCAGTTAGATGGTGCAATGAGTAGTGTCAGGTCTGGAGTCAGGAAGTCCTGAGTTTAAATCTGGCCTCAGACACTCACTAGCTGTGCCATCCTGGGCAAGTCATTTAACCTTGTTTGCCTCAGTTTCCCCTCTGTAAAATGCTGCCTCAATTTCCCTATTTGTAAAATGATCTGAAGAAGGAAATGGCAAACCACTCCAATATCCTCACCAAAAAAACCCCAAATGGAGTCACAAGGTTGGACAAAATTGAGATGATTGAACAACCACAGAGGCAGGGGTTTGAGGGTACAGCTTTTTCAGTGCAGTTATTCTTCAGTCTCATGACTTAGGATAAACATATTCAGAGGTAGGCAGAGAATAGAGGGGCTATCATCCTTTCAAGTAGATCCGTGATTCCCTAAGTGGGTGCTACCACCTCCTAGTAGGTGCTGCAGCGATCCAGGAGAGCGGTGATGGCCACATGTGCATTTATCTTTCCTATTAATTGCTATTAAAATTAAAAAAAATCAATTTCCAGGGGCACTAAGTAATTTTTTTCTGGAAAGGGGGTGGTAGGCCAAAAAAGTTTGGGAACCACTGAAGTAGATGATAGCCTTCAAGGTTACCTCCCATATATGTACCCCAAATGGAGAAGCCAAGGCAGATTGGGAAGNGAGACCTGGACCCCCCTCCCTGCCCCCATTTTTGTCAGCTCCCCGTATTTGTGCCAGACTTCTTACAAACACCTGATTGTCTTAGTCTTACTGCAGTACAGAATTCCAGAATATCTATCTATCTATCTATCTATCTATCTATCTATCTATCTATCTATCTATCTATCTATCTATCTATCTTTTTTATTATGCAAAACACATTTGCATATTGGTCATTGTTGTAAGAGCATACTCATATGAAAACAAAACCCTCACAGAAAACCATATAAACACTGATGTGAAAGGTAGTATCCTTTGATTTGCATCCATCTGACTCCAATAGTTCTTTCTCTGGAGGTGGATTGCATTCCCCTTCATCAGAACTTTGGAATTATCCCAGATCATTGCATTGCTGAGAGTAGTTGAGTTTTCACAGTTGATCATTGTACAATATTGTTTTTACTGTGTACAATGTTCTCCTGGTTCTGCTCATTTCACTCTGTATCAGTTCGTGTAGGTCTTTCCAGCTTTTTCTGAAATCATCTCGTTCATTCCTTACAGCGCAATAGTATTCCATCACCATCACAGACTACAATTTGTTCAGTCATTCCCCAATTGATGGATATCCTCTCGATTTCTGATTCTTTACCACCACAAAAAGAGCTGTCATAAATATTTTTGTACAAGTAGTTCCTTTCCCCATTTTAAAAAATCTCTTCTGGGTAAAGACCCAGTAGTGGTATTGCTGAATCAAAGGGTGAACTCAGTTTTATGGCCCTTTGGGCATAGTTCTAAATTGCCTTCTAGAATGGTTGAATCAATTTAGAACTCCATCCACAATGCATTAGTGTCAGTGTCCCAATTTTGCCACATCTCCTCCAATATTTATCATTTCTTTTACTGCCAATATGGCCAATCTGATAGATATGAGATGGTACTTCAGCATTGTTTTTAATTTGTATTTCTCAAATCAAGAGTGATTTAAAACACCTTTTCACATTATTATTCATAGCTTTGATTTCTTCATCTGAAAATTGCTTGTTCATTTCTTTGACTATTTGTCAATTGGGGAATGGCTTGTATTCTTCTAAATTTTATTAATTTCTCAAAAAAATTTAACCTTTGTTGTTATAATTTTTTTCCCTGTGGATATTTTTAAAAAGTCATTTTAATTAAAAACTTAACACTGAGAATTAATACAAAGAACTTAATTTTCTTAGTAACTGCTTAAAGTTAAGTTCATTTCAATTCACTTAGTGTCATCAAAGTCTTCTTAAGTCTCTATCAGAATTCAGTGTACGCTCATTCTAATTGACTTTTCCTCGTATGATTGTAGTTAGGGTGCATTCCATTCCTCCGGTACTGCTTTTTTCCACTCTTCATTGTTTCATAAAGGTCTTTCCAGATTTCTTGTTATTCCTCATTCTTATTGGTCTTAATTACATCAGAATATTATATTACATTATTGTTCCCCAATTTATTTAACCATTTTCTTAATGGAAATTTTGGCTGTTTTTAGCTTTGTTTTTGTTTTGCAATTACTTATAATGCTACTATGAGCTGCTTTGAAATGATAGCTCTTTTATGTTGTTTTTAACAGCACATTTGGGGGTTATGACCAACAAAGGAATTATTGGGTCAGAGGATGTGATTATTTTTGTAACTTTTATGCCTGCTAGACTGCTCTCCAGAAATATTGTATGTCGGTAATTAGGTGGCATGAAACATTCTCAAATTTCATAGCCTCATAGACTGTTAGAGCTAAAAGTAACCTTAGAGATCAGTTTGTCCAATCCTCTGATTTTATAGAGAAAGAAAACAGAGATTTAATGTTAGCAGAGAAACGGGGAGTGGAATCCAGTTCTCCTTTTCCCAGACCATTAGCTTTTTTCAATCAGCTTGTTGAAACTTGGCTTTCCTGAGGGGCAAACATTAGGCAGTTAGATGGTGCAATGAGTAGTGTCAGGTCTGGAGTCAGGAAGTCCTGAGTTTAAATCTGGCCTCAGACACTCACTAGCTGTGCCATCCTGGGCAAGTCATTTAACCTTGTTTGCCTCAGTTTCCCCTCTGTAAAATGCTGCCTCAATTTCCCTATTTGTAAAATGATCTGAAGAAGGAAATGGCAAACCACTCCAATATCCTCACCAAAAAAACCCCAAATGGAGTCACAAGGTTGGACAAAATTGAGATGATTGAACAACCACAGAGGCAGGGGTTTGAGGGTACAGCTTTTTCAGTGCAGTTATTCTTCAGTCTCATGACTTAGGATAAACATATTCAGAGGTAGGCAGAGAATAGAGGGGCTATCATCCTTTCAAGTAGATCCGTGATTCCCTAAGTGGGTGCTACCACCTCCTAGTAGGTGCTGCAGCGATCCAGGAGAGCGGTGATGGCCACATGTGCATTTATCTTTCCTATTAATTGCTATTAAAATTAAAAAAAATCAATTTCCAGGGGCACTAAGTAATTTTTTTCTGGAAAGGGGGTGGTAGGCCAAAAAAGTTTGGGAACCACTGAAGTAGATGATAGCCTTCAAGGTTACCTCCCATATATGTACCCCAAATGGAGAAGCCAAGGCAGATTGGGAAGGTGAGTTTCTGGAGTAAATCAATTCTAGGGAGGGGGAAAAGCAGATACATTCCCAAGAAGGCATGACTCTTCCTTCTGTATTGCCCAACCTGAAAAATGTCTCTCTCTGAGGCCAATTGTATTAATAGAAGATGGAAATCTTTTCGGCTTAGAGAAGCCCAGAGGTAAAGTGAAAATACTAAAAAACGACAGTACAATATACTTAGTTCTAGACCAGGCAGTATTTGACTTCTAAAATATTCTATCTAGCTAGAGTTCCCCAGGCTTAATGGAGCTGGAGCATTGGGATCGCTCCTTTTCCATTAAGGGACTCATCTGTTCTAAACTCAGGTACATAGTTGGGATCAGGTTCAGTTTTGTGGGAATGGAGGCTCTAATGAGCATGTTTTTGTTGTTGTTCATCCATGTCCAACTCTTTGTGTCTCCATTTGGGGTTTTCTTGGCAGATACTGGAGTGGTTTGCCATTTCCTTCTCCAACTCATTTTAAGGATGAGAAAACTGAAGGAAATAGGGTGAAACGACTTCTACGGGGTCACCCAGGCTAGTAAGTTTCTGAGGCTGGATTTGAATCCAAATGTTCTTTGGTTTATTAATCCCTCAGCTCCATTTTCAGGGAGGCTTTACTTATAGCTTATACCTTTATTTATCCTCAACTTGAGTGAGCCCCAATCATGTGAGGACTTCTCCACTGCCAGCTGGGCAGATGAAGTAATTTGTTCCAACAGCCATGAAGACAGCTGAAGCAGAAACACTTGGAGTTTGGTCGGACATGGAAGAAGCCAAGGTCATCCACCACATCCTGGGCCATCGCAGGTCAGCGTGACTTTTGTCTTGCCATTTTGATAACTGGAAGAGAGAATGAGGCTTTATGCAACTCTGCCTCACTCAAATCCAATTCTTGGATTAAATTAAATCCAAGTTTAGTCATCACATGGTGTCCTCTTAAAAAACAACAACAACAACAACAAAAAAAAAAACCAAAGGATGATGGGCAAGTAAGTGGCTCAGTGAATAGAGAGCCAGGTCTAGAGTCTGGAGGACCTGAGTTCAATCTTGCCTCAGATTCTTAGCTGTGTGACCCTGGAAAAGTCACTTAACCCCAATCAATTCTAAGAAAGAAGGTAAGGTTTTATAAAAGAAAAGAGAAAATGAACAATGAACAAGAGCAACAGCTTTACATTTAGGTTCAGGTTTCCCCAAAGGGGAATGAATGGTCAAATAGTGGAAAGGAATTTATTTCTTACACAAAAGTAAAAAGCTCCTAGAAAGCAAAGACTGTTTCTTATGTTTTAGTGTGAATGTTCCTAGAACTTAAGCCCAAAAGGTTGACTGACTATGCACAGACCTACTTAAGTATACATTTATCAAAAACTAACTTAAAAAAGGATTCAGTTATTTAATTTATAACTTTCATTATATTCTGCTTGGGAGGTGGATACTCAAATCTTGTCAAGACATAAATCAGTTTTCAGGATTGCTGATTAGTTCATCTTTCCATTAACAAAATTTTGTTAATCATCTACTATGTGCCGGACACTATTTTAAGCTCTGAGGATGGGAGGACTGTCCTCAAGGAACAAACAGTCTAGTGGGGGGAAGATTCTATACCAAAGAAAGTTGAAAGGAGAGAGAAGAAAGTACCTGACTCTGAAGCATGTTTGTTAAGTCTGTGGCTGGATTGGAAATAAAGAGATGGAGGGCAGCTGGGTAGCTCACTGGATTGAGAGCTAGACCTAGAGACGGGAGGTCCTAGGTTCAAGTCTGACCTCAGACACTTCCCAGCTGTGTGACCCTGGGCAAGTCACTTGACCCCCATTGCCTACCCTTACCACTCTTCTGCCTTGGAGCCAATACACAGTATTGACTCCAAGATGGAAGGTGAGGGTTTAAAAAAAAAAAAAAAAAAAAAAAAAAAAAAAAAACAAAGATGTGGAAATAAGAGGTATCTGACCTGGCTGCCCTCTTAATTTTTTTTAAAAGTTAATTAATTAATTAATTAAGAATATTTTTCCATGGTTACATGATTCATGTTCTTTCCCTCCCCTCCTCCCACCTCCCTCCTGTCTGGCTGCCCACTTTAAATGGGGTTTTGGGGAGGAGTTCTGAACCTCCCAGAGGTGGGGAAAAAGGGTCCCAGGAGCAGAGAGGACTAAAAAGTGTTCCATGTCTGAAGTGATCTTGCAATGTAAGGTAATTCCTGAGACATGATAGAGAATTCCAGAGAAGTATTGCAATTAGGTGTGTGCATATGGGGGTATTTAGATTTTGTCTCAGCTTTGCACTATACAAAGAACTCCCAGTGCAGAGGGGACATAGTGGATAGAGTGTGAGGCATAGAGTCAGGAAGACCTGAGTTCAAATTTGATCTCAGACACTTACTTACTATGTGGCTAGGTAAGTTACTTAACCCTGGTTTGCCTCAGTTTTCTTAATCATAAGATGGGTATAGCTCTTACGTCCTAGCATTGTTATGAGGATCAAATGAGATGACACTTTCTATTATTATAATTATTATGTTGTCATAAAAAGTAAAGCACCGATCACAATATCTGACACCAAGTAAGCACTGTATAAATATTAGTTTTTATTGCTATTACTGTTATTAGTTATTATTATTATATGATTTCTGGCAAAATGGTCAGGCTTGGGGCAATCCTCTTGTGAGTGACCAATTTCTCAGACCCAGAAGTTTCTCTTGCTTTCAGTCAATCCTTCACTCATTAGACCTGGGACCCTCAGACTCTTCAAACTCATGAGGTGACCTTTAAGTTGGACATCTTTTCCTGAAGCTGATGTTTTATTCCTTACTCAGGGGATTATGTGGAAAAGGCAATGAGGGACCCAGGCATACGCCTGCCTGGTTTAGACCTCACTGACCATATCCCGTATAACTAACTTATCTAGAGACTTCATGAACTTCTGGCCACACAGGAGAGTTGAAACCAAGGTGTGAGCCAGAAGCTCTCTCTTTTTATCCGTCCTACTGAGTCATACTTTCTGTAGGCATGGTAGCCAACGAATAGATTGTTTTATCATCTCCATGTGCAAGCTCTTCCATGATGACTGAAAGGATAAAAAAAAAAGATGCCAAAGGATCTCCTGGGTTTGATTGGCACTAGGAAAAGTAATTCTGAGGATGCCCCGTGGGATGGCTCTTGTTACATCAGAAGCGAAGAAGCCAAGTAGACAAAATAGCAGCTCAAATGGGACACTGATCTCAAATCAAGGCTCCTATGAGTTCTATAATATATTTCTGGCTCATTTATGGTGCTAGGAAAAGAAGATGGTCTCTCTCGCTCCGGATAGGTAACTTGAGATTTCCCTACTTAGAATTACTAGGTTGAACTTACTGATATGACAACCAGGATTGTTTCCGGCTTATTGGAGATCCCCTGATTATAGGCAAGTTTTTGTTGTCTCCTTGTGTGACTATATAATTACGTAATTACCTAAATACTCTAGCTTCTCAGAGAAGGTAAGAGGAAAAAAAGGTCTATCGCTATAGCTAAAGCTTAGCTCATCGCCTCAAAATTAGTATAGAATAATGGTAATAATTTCAATTGGAAAAGGGGTGTCACTAAACCATACTTAAGGATTCCTGCTTACGTGTGAACTTAGAAAACTACATATTCACATGATCTATGTATGATTACATTTTTATTCATTTTGTCAAATGTTCCTAAACTAAATTTTATCTGGTTTCATGTGGAGAGCCATATACCTCTTGGCAGCTTGTCTGACACCTCTTAGATACTATTGGACGCCCTTTGGAAAGTCCATGTGAAGATAAGCTCTTCTGCCATAGGTACAGGCATGTAGCCTATTTTTCTAGATGAGTGAGGATACTTGGAGGCAGCCCTTAACCTGGATCCCGCCATGAGCAGCGAGAGAGATTTTACCAGGGATGTGGCTGCTGTGCAGGCTACAGTTACTTGGAGCCACATCTATGATTTGAATAGAAGGGAGGCACCAAATATAGGTAAAGGGGCAGGTAGGTGGCTCAATGGATGGAGACCCAGACCTGGAGATGGGAGATTCTGGGTTCTGATCTGGCTTCAGAATCTTCCCAGTTTTGGAACCCTGGGCCACTCACTTGATCCCAATTGCCTAGCCCTTACCACTTTTCTACATTAGGACAATACTTAATATTGATTCTAAGATAGGAGGAAAGGGTTAAAAAACAAAACAAAACAGGTGGATGAGCAGTCCTGAAAAGGTCTTGGCTGGTCCTCATACCTGAGATGCTAGTCCTGTTTCAGCAGGTGGGCTAAACTAGGTTGAGGTTAGGCAGCAGGTCATCGGTGAGTTTTGGGGTTATCTACTCCAAACATGCGAAGACTTCCCTTGGTGAAATGTGCAAATGAGGACAATTTAGTCTAATAACGATGAAGGCAGTTAAAGCTGACACTGTGGAGAGCTTAGAGCTTGGTCAGAAATCAAAGATATCAAGGTCATCTGCTGCATCCTGACTTATGTCTCGTCCCTGGACTTGAGTGACTCTGGAAGGTCCTGGGTTCCAATCTGGCCTCAGACACTTCCTTGCTGTGTGACCCTGGGCAAGTCACTTAACCCCCATTGCCTGGCCCTTATTGCTTTTCTGCTTTGGAACCAATATGCAGTATTGATTCTAAGATGGATTGCAATTCAGGCATGCACATACAATATACAAACACATATGTATGCATACATAGATGTGTAAATCTGCATACATATATGTGTTTAAAACAACGAAGTCGCTTTTCTGCAAAGATATAGGACTTTGGCATCAATTTAGAAAATCCTTTGCTGATTGGGTTGAGTCTGTTATTCTGTTTGGTTTGCAGATTAATAAAATGGGAATTAGAAAAATTTGACTAAAATTGTAGAAGGCTCTATCAGAAAAAAAAATACACGATACCCAATAAATAGCGATCCTCATTTAAAAACAGTACAAACATCATTGATCCATCCAATTTCCCAAAGCTTCTACCAGCCCTGCCAGAAATAACAAACCAGGCAGATCAGATATCTGCCCACAGTAATTACACCACAGCACTGCCCGGAGCTTTGAAGCGGAGTCTGCGGCTGGCACGCTGACGTCATTGGCCAATGAGGCTATCTGCTGGGTAACTAGCGAGTTTCTGGCGCACCATAAATCGTCAGCTCCACTTCTTGACCTTGTTGGGGAAGTAGGACAGACCTCGAAATGACAAAAGTGAATCTGACCCTTTCAAGTGAAGGAGGGGAAAAGGGAAAGATTGCTTGTGCTGAAGAAATACAGCGTTGAATATAAGGAATGATTTAAAAAGCTAAATCTGGAGAATATCACCTTTAGAAAAAGCACAAGTGTGAGGATGTTGACTCACTGTATTCAGTGGGCTCCTCGTGCTCTGTGGGTAATTCTATTCACCTCAGCCAAATCTGCTTCCTCCAGCTGGCTCCTAGTCAGTTATTAATGATTATTACTATCATTCAGCATTTCTACAGTACTCTCTGTTTTCAAAATGCTGTGTTTCCCACCCTTGGGTGACTAGGTTGTTGATCAAAGTGAAAAGATCGATTCTGTGCATATCTTCATATTCTCCACAGCGCTTAGCATGGTGCTAATATATGGCAACATTCCCCCAGGAGTTGGATATGGATATATGAGCTTAATTCTCTGATCCATTCATTCATTAAACACGAGGCTGAATGTGTGTAGGTGGGAGTAATCCTCCATAGTCTTATGTGAGGACCATGGCTTTGTTGTCCTTTTAGTCCTTTTTGGTTCTTCACAATCCCATTTAGGGTTTTCTTGGCAGAGATACTAGAGTGGTTTGTCATTTCCTTCTTCTGCTCATTTTACAGATGAGGAAACTGAGGCAAACAGAGTTAAACAACTTACCCACGGTCACACAGCCAGTAAGTATCTGAGGCAAGATTTGAACTTGGCAAGGTGAGTCTTCTTGACTCCAGGTTAGGCACTCTATCCACTGCACCTCTTAGCTGTCTCAAGGATCATGATAGGAATAGTAATTTCTCTTTCATAATAGGTAAGTCATTTTTTTTTAACACCCCTACCCCCACCAGCTATGCACAGACTACTGAGGGGTTACCTCTGCCCCTTGGCTATTTGGGCTGCAGAGCAGGATATCATCCAGGGAGGGATGCTCTTGGTTTAGCTTTTCTGAACACTAGGGATTATTAGCTTGGGTCCATATGGATCATCTAATTGCAAAACTGTTGAAAGTTGGGATTCATGGAGGCATTCTCAGCATATGAGGATGAAGAATAGAATAATTGGCAGTCTCTCCAAGGGTGGTGTGATGGGAGGGAAGTCTATAAAGAAATGGTTGCTGGTAAATGCTAGTAAATGCCTGCACTTCCTTGTTTCTGTTCTTTTCTTTTTCTTGTTCAAAGGGGCAAAGACAGCCTGGCAGTTTGTGGGAGAGGGTGAGTGGGAGGAAGAAAGGAAGCCTTGCTCTCTGAAACTGTTACCTCCTTGAAGTCTTATGGTTTACCCCAGGTCTGCCAGCATCCCTTTGGGAATGGAGAGGATGTTTGGGGATACTGTGTGGCTGGTGGCATTGTTTTCCACTTGATTGCTTTGTTCATATGCTACTGAAACATAACCTGAAAAAGAGAAAGTTACAAGTGGAGAAAAATGCAAAACTGTTTCAGCAGTGGGATTCTTAGGGGATGTGGATTTGCTCAGTAAAATAATTCTGAGAATCCAGCCTTAAGGATACTTAATCATGGGTCTGATAGAACCATATTAGTCTAGGACCCTCAGGATTATTTTGGGCAGACTAAATCCTTTGGAGAGGTTCTGGAATCAACCCAGGATCCTAAGCATCTTTTGGTCCAGAGTCAATGTAAAAGCAGATTGCTTAGAAAAAAGTACAAACCAGGTGCTCCCTAAGGCCCATCTGGTCCAAATCCATACCTTTGGGATAGTATTAATAGTCTTAGAACAGATGACTCTATGGCTGATTAGAATTGGATGCCTCCATGTGCACCAAACTGATACATGCCAAGTGCTCTTCTTTTGTTATTCACTAAAATATAATTTATTGGATTACTAGTGTTCCTTATAGCATAGCAGCACACATTTAGAATAAAGTTCTTTAAAGTTCCTAATGCTCTTTCCTCACAACAACTCTAAGATAGGTAGTGCAAAAACTGTATTATTATCCCCATTTTATAGATGGAGAGATGGAACCTATGAGAGGTTGTATAACCAGTACAAAGGCAGGATTTGAATACAGGGCCTCTCATCTCAACCTTCTGCCTTTTTTTTTTTTCCCCCATTAGGGCATAATGTTCTTGCATGTTATCTGTTCTTAAGCTCAGAAGCTGTGTGATTCTAGTTTAGTTGGCTGTTGAACCATTACATTTTTGTTTTTTTATTTCCAAAATAGACATAATTATAATTAGATGATTTTAATATTGAAAAATATTTTGCTGGCACATAATGTGTAGATTAGCTGCAGATTTTTAGTCCAACATAAATAGAAAAACTCTGTGAAAACTAGAGTTATGCATCCTTGCTTGGTAAGGAAAAGGCCAATTGGGAAAAAAATTACCTCTTAGAATACATGGAATCACACAATGTGAGAACTGGAAGAAATCATAGAAGTCATCTTATCTCATACTTGAACAAGAATCCTCTCTACCCTTTATGTGATAAATAGGGAGCCAATCTCTGCCTTCCAGACTTCTAGTGAGGGGTAGCCCATTATCTCCCAAGATAACCCAATTCATTGAGTCATTGTAATAGGAAAATTTTCTTTACATCAAGACTAAATAAATCTTTTTCCTTACAAAGTTTATCTATTGTTTCTAGTTCTGCCCTCTGGGACCAACCAAAAAAAAAATACAACCTTTCTTCTATGTGACAGCCCTTCAAATAATTGATGGCAGTCATCATGCCTTTCCCAAGTGCTTCTTCTTGAAATTAACAGTTCCTAATTCTAATTCTCTTATGAAGCTAATTCTCCTATGATATGATTTCCAAGCTCTTCACTATCCTAGCCATCCTCCTTTGTATACTAACATCCTTCCTGAAATGGGGTATCCATAATGAGCAAGATAGTCCAGATATGGATGGAGTTATGTGTTCTGATCAGGGCAGAGTAAAAGGATTACCACCTTGCTAATTCTGGATACTGCTCACAAGGTATATTGATTATTTTAAATTGCTGGAAGAAATATTAAATGTTGCCAGAATCCTTCAAATTTTGATGAACTGGTTGGTCACCTCATCCATGACTCTGTGCATTATCCTCATTTTATAGATAAAGAAATTGAAGTTGAGAAATATTAAGAGACTTGCCCAAGACCACATGAATTGTTAATGGTAGAATTTCAAAATGGACCCTGGTGTCCCTTTAGTTTAGAGCTATTTCTATGTTTTCAAGTTATATATCATTTGGCTCGCTAACACCACAAGAGTAAAAAGTGTGATATGGCAGTCAAAAATGCCAATGCATTGTTGAGTTACAGTCTAGCCAGTAACCCCATCTCCAATTTGCAAGGCTTTCTTTAGGTATGTTATCATTCAGTCATTCTTCCCCCATCTTGTATGTGAAAAGTTAATTATTTGATCCCAAGTGTTTGAATTTACATCTATCTCTATCTACTAAATTTCTTCTTATTAGATTTGGAGTGTTCTAGCCAATCTTGATTTTTGGATTCTGATTCTGTTATTTAATGTACCATCTGCAAATTGGATGAGCATGCCATTTACACATTTGTTCAAGTCACTTTAAAAATGTTAAACAGCCCAAGATCAAGCACAGTTCCCTGGGGAATTCCACTGGATCTCTCTTTCCAAGCTAATATGGAACCATTCATGACTATTCTTTGGGTCCTAATGTGCAACTCATTTTGAATATGCCTTACTATACTATTTACTGAGTGATTCATATTCACCTTTTCCTTTAGAGTCCACAAAATGTTTAAATGCATTGCTAAAATCTTGGAAAACTACATCAATAGCATTCCCATTATCTCCAAGTCTAATAATCCTGCCAGAAGAAGAAATGGGTTTAGTCTCTCACATATCTATTCTTGATGAAACCATGTGAGCCCCAGATTCATTTTTCATATATCCACTAAACATATCTTTGATAATACATCTTGGAGGGACAAACTATGCAGCTCAGCGGATTGAGAGGCAGATCTAGAGACATGAGGTCCTGGGTTTGAATCTGACCTCAGACACTTCCTGTCTGTATGACCCTGGACAGGTCACTTAACCCTTCACTGCCTAGCCTTTACCACTCTTCAGCCTTGGAATCAAATTGATTCTAATTTGATTCTAAGAATAAATAAATAAATGTAAATATAATAATAAATATAAAACATAAGCTATAATACATAAAATATAATATATAACATAATATAAATATAAAATATAACAATAAATACAAATATAAATATAATAAAAATGAAAACGAATAAATATAAATAAAAATAAGTATTAATTCTAAGACAGAAGGTAAAGTTTTTCTTTTTTAAATGTAGGCTAGTGAATTTGACTTCTATGCTTTCAAAATTTTAGGATGTATTATTTTTTAATCCTTAATGTCTGTCTTAGAATCAATCCCAAGTATAAATTTCAATGCAGAAGAGTGGTAAGAGGTAGGCAACTGAGGTTAAGTGACTTGCCTAGGGTCACACAGCTAGAAAGTGTCTGAGGCCAGATTCAAACCCAGGATCTCCTGTCTCCAGATCTGGTACAAAACAAACACAAACATTCAAAGAACAGAAAAAAAGAGGACCCCATAGGAAATTGTGAATCTCCATTATATACAGCTTTTAAGATATATATTTCTAATTTTTAAAACTCTTACTTTCTGTCTCAGAATCCATATTGGTTCCAAGGCCAATGGTAAGTGGTAAGGGCTAGGCAGTGGGAATTAAGTAACTTCCCCAGGATTGCACAGCTAGGAAGTGTGTGAGGGCAGATTTGAACCCAGGACCTCTCATGTCTAGGCTTAGCTCTCTATTCACTGAGCTGCCTAGCTGCCCCTCAAATTTAACAAGGTAGTTGCAACACTGCTTTGCTTGTTTGGGTCCCATTCTGTATTTTATTATTATTATTACCATCATCATTTATTATTATTATTATCAATTTTATATTATCATCAATATTATAATTAACATAATTATATTTCTGTTTATAAGTAACATTATAATTCATATTATGTTTCATCAATATTCTTTTCTTTCTTTTTTGATATGATTATCATTAGCCCTAATTCTTTTCAAAACCCTTCTATTCAACTAGAAACTAATAAACTGAAAAAAACATTTTCCCTCCCTCCTACCCCTTCCTCCTCCCCAAGAAGGCAGAGAATATGATATAAACTGTACATAGATCATCATGTAATACATATTTCCCTGTTTGTCATGTTGTGAAACAAGACACGGGGTTGCTTATAAACTTTTGTTGAATGGTTGACTAGTGAATCTAGATCCAGAATTCCAGTACTGGGTTCAAATCCTATTGTAAAAAACTACTTTTGTTACCTTGGATTAATCCCTAAACATCCTTAGACCTCATTTTCCTCATTTGTAAAATGAAAGAGTTGAGCTACAGGTGACCAACCCTAGATCTATGATCTTATGGCTCCTATAAGACTTGTAATAGACCCTACACATTACCTGGAGCAACCTCCTGCCTGAAAGCATTCTATAATATTCTTGATCATCCAATTGGATTGGTCATCCAATCTGTCAGGTGGTCAACCCATTTATTTAAACACTTATCATATGACTACTCCGTGCCAGACAGTGTGCTAAGCCCGAAGATACACATAGGAAGAAAGACAGTATTCTAGGAGGAGAACAAAATACATAAAGGGCTCAAAGGTTGGGGGGTTGTGGTGAAATAAGTAGTCAATGTTGGGGTGTCATGGAAAAGAAAAGTTAGAAAAGTCCCAGCGTAGTGCAGCCTGGTGAGAGATGATTTGAATAATCTGTTTGAACACTTAATGGAAGCTTCACTCTGTTTTTTCATTGTTGGAGACCACTAATTCTTTTTTTATTTTTAAACCTTACCTTCTGTTTTTATGAATGAAATTCTCTGGAGGCTTTATTTAAAATTAAAAAAAAAAATAATGCATTTTATTGGCCACTCAAGAAAATCTAACTAGCCTGTGCACTCTCTCGACAATTCATACAGCTAAAACTCAAACAGTGGCCCCAAAAGAGATGTGAGTGAGAGCAGCCAGGCAGCTAGGCTAGGTCAGAGAGAGCAGAAGTTTAAGCCCGAGCAACTAAGGGACTCCAATGGACCAGCCAAGAAAAAGCCTCACTTTCTGTCTCACAAGGGAACATTTATCCCTTCTGATGTCATCATTCAGCCCTTCCCCAGGACATTTCTGATTGGAGAACAGTCACACAGAAAATGAACTCAGACATCAATCAAGGAAGAGGTGGGTCTTCAGGAGACCAGGAGGTCTTTTTCCCCTCCACCATGTGGAAGTCTTTGAAGTCCAAAATGGCGGCTTCCTTGAGCACTGATTTCATCACTTAATCAAGTTTTTGTTTATTGATAAATTAGGAGCAGGTCTCCACCCTGCTTGTGAAAGATCTATGAACAACAAAAGAAGGAAGGACCCAACCCAGTTTTATAGGCTTGGAGAGAGACTGTTTGAATTTTAAAATCAAATTGTTTTCTGGGGGGAGGGGGCTAAAGAGAAAATTACTTCTTAAAAAATACCAACATTAATTTCCCACACTGGCTTAGAATCAATACTAAGTACTGGTTCTAGGGCAAAAGGGCAGTAAGGACTAGGCCAGTGATGGGCAAACTTTTGAGCTTGGTGTGTCAAAATTCTCCAAAAATCCGAGCATAACTTGAGTGGTGTGTCACTTCAAGAAAAAAAACATGAATTTGCTATATTTATAGTTTAAATAACAAAAATGTTTAATTGTAATATGTAACTGTATTTAATAAACCAAAAACTAATTATTTAACTTACCTGCTTAGTGACTTCTTTGTTCATCTGTCAGTAGGCTTCTTTTGTTGGTCTTGATATTATTAACTTGTGTGTGGTGCCATGAACCAAGATAAGTGAGAGGAAAGGGGAATTCTTTAACTAACCTGCCTATTAGTGTGGCCACGTGTCATCAAAAATGGCTATGCGTGTCAGTGCTGACACGTGTGTCACGGGTTCGCCATCAGGGGGTTAGGCAATTGGGGTTAAGTGACTTGCCCAGAGTCATACAGATAGAAAATGTCTGAATCCAGATTCAAACCCAGAACTTCCTGTTTCCAGGATGTTCTATCCACTGAGGCACCTAGCTTCCCAGAAATCTCTAATTCTTGAGAAATTCTTCTTTCCATATTTTGAATTGAATTATGCCTTTAAAAAAAGCTTCTACCCATTGATCCTGGTTGTCACAGGAGTATTACAGAATAAATCTAATTTTTCTTTCACATTCCAATTCCTCAGAAATTGAAGACATCTATCATGTTTCCCATAAGTATTTACTTCTTTTTGATTAAACATCACCCATTCTTCAGAAATTGTTCTTCATATGACAGGCTTTTGATTTCCCTCAATGATATCGAATCAACTTTCTTCTCCCATTTTGTCTAATCTGGAAATATGAAAAAGATGTCTTCTATGTCTTTTTTTGATTCATTGATAAAAATATTGAATAGGAAAGTATCAAAGACAGACCCTTGGATGCAAGACAAGTTCCTAGAGATACTGAGATTCATAGAAAATGGACGTGATTTTAATTTAGAGCACATAATAGATGCTGAATAAATATTTATTGTTTGGAGCATCTAGGCAGCTCATTGGATAAGAGAGCCAAGCCTGAAGATGAGAGGTCCTGGGTTCAAATGAGACCTCAGCCACTTTCTAGCTGTGTGGTCCTGGACTTAACCTCAGTTGTCTAGCCCTTACCATTCTTCTGTCTTGAAACTTAGTATTGATTCTAAGATGGAAGATAAAGGTTTAAAGAACTATTGATTGATTGAGCTTATCTCTACCATCTACTATCTGCTACCTTGATCATTATGGTGGGATGTGGTTCAGTTAGCTGTGACTCTACTTAACTGTATGATCAATCAGCTCATATTTCTTCACCATGATCAGAAGGATATCATGAAAGACTGTCCTCTTGTTTTAAGAAGGGCACACTATTCCTCTGACTTACCAGTTTATAGATCTCATATATAAATAAAGGAAATGAGATTACTTAGTCTTGAAATTTTTACTTTATTGAACCCTTGCTGACTTCCAGTGAGCACTGCTTTCTTTTTGTTTTCAAAAGCCATGTTTTTCTTTAAATTTATTTATTTACTTGTTTGTTACATTAAAATACCCAGTTAATGTCCCCCCTTCCCTTCTCCCACCCACCATTAGAAAAGATATCATTTAAAAAATGTTTTTTTTAAACCCTTAACTTCTGTGTATTGGCTCCTAGGTGGAAGAGTGGTAAAGGTAGGCAATAGGGGTCAAATGACTTGCCCAGGGTCACACAGCTGGGAAGTGTCTGAGGCCAAATTTGAACCTAGGACCTCCTGTCTCCAGACCTGACTCTCAATCCACTGAGCTACCCAGCTGCCCCCAAGATATCATTTTTTAATCTATTCTGAATTTTTTTTTCTGCATTATTGATATCAACCTTACCAGTCTGTAGTTTTAGGTCTACTTGTGCAGGAAGACTCAGATTTTTTCACTGATAAAATATATTGTAAAAATAAAAAAAGTATTGCTACTGGCATGATTGTATAATAAAGGCAGAACTATGGGCTAAGTCAGTAGTAATGCTGTTTCCTCCTTTGATTTACTTTTTTATTTTATTTTTTATTTATATATTTATTTATATGATATATATATATTTATATTATTTTATTATGGTTCAAATTTATTTGCATTTTACATCAGAGAGGACACAGAGAAAATCCGAATATCAAGCCCTAATCTAGGTAGTTGCCTGCAATAGAGAATTTTGGTCTCTACCCAAACACAAGAGAGACCTAATCTTAGCCTAGGGGGGGACTCTATAACTTTTCTTAGTTGAATGTGGTAGCCATGACTAAAGGTATGTTATCCTGACTTCATCAGGGAGGGGTTCTAATTCTTCTGCTTTAGCAGGCTGAAGCCAAGATGACTGAAATAGCCCTGAAGAAATGAACACAGAAGAGAACAACAGTAAGCAGAAACCCAGCTATCAGAGCACCACTCAGACCTCCAGAGCAACATACCCAGCAGAGATGCTATGGGAATAGTAATACCACTAGACCAGATGTCATCATGAGACCAGCAGGGACTTGCAGACTTCAGTAGAGCAAAGTAACCTACAGAGACTGAATCCAGAGAAAACAAGACATCATT
>NC_058131.1:85345211-85375918 GCF_016433145.1 Gracilinanus agilis
CTTCTTCCTCTTCCTCCTCCTTCTCCTCCTCCTCCTCCTCTTCCTCCTCTTCCTCCTCCTCCTCCTCCTCTTCCTCCTCCTCCTCTTCCTCCTCCTCCTCTTCCTCCTCCTTCTCCTTCCTCCTCCTCCTCCTTCCTCCTCTTCCTCCTCCTCCTCCTCCTTTTTCCTCCTCCTCTTTCTTTTTCTCCCCAGATAGTATCTGGGGATAGTATCTGGCACACAGTAGGCACTTAATAAATATTTACTGATTAAATGTTATTGACTGACTGCTGATAGTGGTAAACATTTGTTTAGTCCTAATTTAAAAGCCATCATAAAAAAAATTGGCCATGATTTAAAAAAAAATAAGAATACATAAATAATCAAGTTCTCCTCTCTCGATATTACCATAGGACAATTTATTTGTAAATAGGAATTTATGATTTATAAAGCCCTTCCTCAGGAGATGAGGAGGCAAACATTATTATCTGCATTTTGCAGATGAGTGGAGCTTAAGCTAGAAATGTTAAAGAAGTTTCTCAGGGTCACAAAGCTGGTAAATGTCAGAGGCGAGGACTTGAAGTCAAGTACTCCTGACTCCAAGTTCTGTGCTCTTTCTGCTTGACCCTTCTGGTTTATAATAAAGGCCATGAAGTGTCAAGAGGTCCAGAAATTCTTTCTAAAATAATAAAGTTTAGATTATGTTCCAGGTAATTTTAATGATTGGTAATCTATGTAAGCGAGATATGGGTCATTCCAGTAATGAGCACCAGATCATTTCTCAGCTGTTCTGGAGGAAAAGGAAATTATTGTACCCTGTTTGTTTGTTTTCTCCTTAGTTTTTCCCTCTGTACTCTTCTCTTTATATCCTGCTCTTTATCTCCAGTGATTTACCCAACCAACTCACACTTACAGATTCAGTTCCCTGGGGGAAAATTAACCTAAGTTCAAGGTACTTAGTGTGTTTGTACACCTAAAATTATAGGCCACTAGTTCTCACTGCTCTGTTTACTTTTTCCTCTAGTTTGGAGGGAACAAGATTAGCTTAAAGCAGATTAGCTCAAAGCAAAGGCATTTTGTCATAGCAAGAACAATAACAACAACATATCTGCTCCATGAAACTGAGACAGCTTCTTCCATGAACAAAGTCCAAACCAATGGAAAAGGTGGACACAGAATTCACAAATGGAAGGACACTCATGGGCATCTAGGTGGTGAAGTAGACAGAATGTTTGGCTTGGGGTCAGAAAGACCTGAATTCAAATCCAGATTTAGATACTTATTAGCTATGTGACCTGGCCAAGTCACGTTGCCTCTGTTTACCTCGGTTTCCTCATCTGTAAAATGGGGGTAATAGTAGTACCCAACTCTCAGTTCTTCCCTTTTATTCACATTAGTAAGTGAGAAAAGAAAGTGGCACTGCGGACAAGTATAGTCTTTCCCAGTTCCCATCTAGTTTCCTCACCTCTTAATTTGCAAGCATGTGGCTCTGAGCCCTTAAAGAAATATATCCTTCCATCTTGTTCATTGTCTCCATTACTTTCCCCTTGCATGTTATAATTTCTTCATTTTGATTGAGGGGAACTCAATTAATTAGAGATTCTTTAATCACCAACTTGTTGCACTAATATACCTTTATGTTGCTGTTTTCAGTCATTTCTGATTCTTTGCGACCCCCATTTGGGATTTTCTTGGCAAAGATAATGGAGTGGTTTGTCATTTCCTTCTCCAGCTCATTTTACAGATGAGGAAACTGAGGCAAACAGGGTTAAGTGACTTGCCTGGGATTACACAGCTAATAAGTATATGAATCTGTATTTCAACTCACGACCGGCACTCTATTCACCTTACCACCTAGCTGCCTCATATAGCTTTATAGATAAGTTTAAAATGCTGAGAGAATAAATCAATTTAGCCTCTCCTCTCTGAAATCATTTCCAGTCCCTTTTATTCCAACAGGAAATGCCATGATCACCTGTATGGACATCAGGCGCTGAAGGAAAGAACAATGACAATGCCATGAGCTAGATTTCTTTATTTTTGTTTCATTTGTCCATAACTTGATTCCTTTTGAGACCTAAAATCATTTGCATAAGTTTCATCACCCTCCTAGGCTGAGTCCTCCACATCTCATTTATATGAAGGCCCCTGGGACGAGGCTTGTGCTGTGCAGGAAGGATCTAATTAGGTACACTCCATAGGGAGGCTGGCATGGCCCATGTCTCATAATAGTCAAAGGGATGCATCACCTTCTCTCTGAATCCACCCCTTCAAAATCCCAATGAATGATCTCATTAGGTCCTGCCTGGAGGGCTAGACTTCCTCTCCCAAAAGAATTTCAGGTTAAGTTCCCTAATCTTCTACTCTTTCTTAAAAAAAAAAATAAAAAATAAACAAAAAGATAAAAAGTGAGAATTTAAATTTTCGAATCGAAATCTATGATTTTGATCTCTGGGAAATCAAGTTCTACTTTCTGCATTGCCTCAAATCGAATCAATGTCACTTAAGTATTATCTCTTGTTTTCCAGAATTCTGAGAACTTGAAACCATGCTAGAGAAAGATATTTCATACTGCTTTGGAATGCCCTGCAGAGCTTCTCTCTGAGTCTTAGGGAATTTTCCTACTTTGTTTCTTCTTTGTCTTATTTTCTAATAAAGTCCTTAAAGCTTCCGAGGGCTTTCAGAGCTTTTTCCTTCAGGGGGAGAAGTGCAAAGTTCAGAGAATGAGCACACTCACACAGCACAGTTTTTATTTCCCATACATAGCATCCTAGACTGAAATCCCTTCTGTAAAGTCCTGAGCAAATTATAACCAGAAAAAACTAGGCTCTGGAAAACAGTGGATTCAATCAAGAAACAAATATTTCATGTTTTAAAAAGTGGGCTTGAGAGGAGAGATATAATTGGAGTCATGCAAATAACTCATCAAAATATTAAATGTTGGGCGGAATGTAAACAAATCCAGGAGAATTTGTTTGAATTGACTGCATATTTGACCCAAGAGTTTTGTTTTTCTTTCTTATTCAGTGAGAAGTAAGGTGGGAGAGAGAAAATAGTTATTTGTTACTGAAAAAAAATAAATTTAATTAAAAATAAATATCTCTAAAATCAAGGTTATTCTGGGAGAAATATCTATTCTCTGAGTTCATGTGGTAGGTAACTACTGCTAAATATATGTATATATATATATATTTATCACAATTCATAAATTATGGAGGTAAAAATCCAGATTTTATGATGATGATTAAACATAGATTCAGGCCTCAGAGAAAACCTATAAGATCATGAAGATTCCGACAAGGTTTCTTAGAGGTAAATTTACATTAGAGCGACAGAGTGGTAATTCCTTTATATATTGCAGTCTTATATATTCTTTTGAAGCCATAAATGTAAAAGATAGATCCATAATCTTATGTTTTCTTCAGTGTCATAAAAGTTGAACAATTTTAAACAGTCATAATCTCATATATCCTCTGAGGAAATGAACTTCATCAAATAAATTCTATAGGTAAACTAAGTCAGGTTACAGATTAAACTATATATAGAGGATTCACAAATAAATTGGTGGAGGAGGAGGATTTACATGTCACCAAGACATCAGGGACAATTGAGATTCTTCTTTTTGCTTCTTATCTAAGAAAAACTTAAGCCTCTTAAGTAAACTTTTATATGCCATGGCACAAATTTTGGTTGTGAGGTTAATATTGGCTAAAAATTGCAGGAGGAATAAAAGGAAATTAAAAAATCCCTTTAACAGGGTTTCTGCAAGGGATACATAGACATTTAGGGCACTTTGATTTCTTTTTTTTAAACGCTTACTTTCTGTTCTTTTTTATGATTAAAATTCTTTGGTGATTGTATTTTAATAATAATAATTTATTAAATAATAAAAAGCAGGACATAGAAAAAGACTCAGATTCCCTTCCAAGAGCTGGGTTGAGGTGCACCTACTAGCTCTGAATTCCCAGGAAAAAGGCCCCCATTTCCTCTCAATACTCCAGTTTATGCTCTTTGTGATGCCCCTTTCCCAAGCCCTTCGGATTGGAGTGCTCCCACCTTACTCTGGATGAAAGACAAGGATCTTCTGGAAGCCAGAAGTTATGAGACATAGAGAATGGCTGAATAATTCCCATGCTCACTTTTCTCTACCCCACTATCTTGCAAGGCTCCTTTACAAATAGACAAAAAGCTTTGTCTCCATTCTTATTCTACAAGAGAATGGAGGAAGAAACAAATTGTAACTTCAGTCTTATGATTAAACTTTTTTCCCTTTAAAATTCAAGAGTTGGCTTAGGTTGCCAAAGAAAGAGTTAAATTTCTACACCAAACAATAACTCTAATTTGGGCACAGGTTAAGTAAATAGGTGAATAGTTAAGTAAGTATTAAGTGACTTGCCCAGGGTCATACAGCTAGGAAATGTCTGAGGTCAGATTTGAACCCAGGTACTCCCCACCTCCAGGCATGGTGTTCTCTCCACTGTGTCCTTTTGGCCACTTTAATTTCTATCATGAGAGGCAGCTTGGCATAGCGGATAGCGACCCTAGAGACAGAGTCAGGAAAGTATGGATTCAAATTCTTTTTTCACTTAATCTAACTATATCATTTAACTTTTCTGAGTCTCAAACAACACCCCAAGATTATAAATTATAGACTGCCCAGAACCATATTGGTAGAGAGAGTTCCCGTACAGAGGGAAATCCGAAATCTTTGACATTTGCTTTTATAGATGATGATACATTTTGTGAAAGGAGATCTCAAGAAATTAGAAGGCTCAAGCCCTGTCTCTAGGGAGAGGGAACAAATAAACATGGGAAAAAGCTATGAAAATATTTTGCAAATTTCCCCACATAAGTGTTACAAAATACTATATAAACAAGTTAATATGAATAAAGTGCAAAGCTTGCACATAAAAGCTGAGGATGTGCTGAGTAATAGAGGGACTGGAACTGGGGGGGGGTAGTCACTGATGGGGTTCAAATCCCTCCCTGAAGCCTATAACCTGTGTGTCTTTGGGAAAATAATTTAGAACTCTTTAGTCTAATTTTCTCATCTAGGTTTGAACTGGATGGTCTTTGAGGGTCCTTTCATCTTTAGATCTTTGAGTCTCTGATCCATGACCTTGGTTAACAGCAGAGTTTAGAAGGGGCAGAACTAGGGGGTGGAAGAAAGTTAGGAAAGGAATAGAAAACGGGAATTTAATTATACTGTAAATGAAGACAATGGGGAGAAATTATTTGGGCCTTTCAGCCGAAATATGCTGCTCCCTCCTTCCATAATTATCCATTTTTGAATTATATATGCATTTCACACACACACAAACACACATAAACCCCATCTTTTTTCCTTGTCTAGATCATCCAGACCATTAAGCCTCTGTAGCCTAGATTTCAGAAACATTCTTGACTAGTTTGGTATGTCAATTCACAGCCATGCCATAGTGTTAATGAGTCTCTCTCCCTTCCTGCCACTGTGCATGAATATGTAATGTGATATCTTCATTTGGGAGGAAACTGGCAAAATATAGTACAACCAGACGTTCTCCTTCTAATGACGCATTTCTGACTAAGAGAACTGCATGAGAATCCTTGACCAGACGAGTCAAGCAACCATCTTGTGCTATATGTTACTCCCCCACAAAGAATCTTTGGCTTTTGACAGTTCATTGAGCATTTTGACTCATTACATAACCTTGCTGCTTCATGGCCATGCAACTGAATATCCAAGGTCGACCTGGCAAGAAATGGACCCTTTCCTCTGAAAGGAAAGAGAGCCTTGTGGTCTCTATGGGCCATGACCACCTGGAGAAAAGGCCAGTGTTCCCTTGTCTAGAACTCTCGCTAAGTGACCCCAGCACTTTGCATGTGGTTAGAGCAGCCCATTTTAAATATCTTGATGGGCAAGGATGTCCTCACATCTATCGATACCGGCATTAGCTTGCCATTTTTAGCAGAACGTTAGCTCCCCGTCCACTACGATTTGAGATGCATGCCCTATAGATAAAAGAGAGTAAGAATCTTCTCTTTATTAATAAAACATGACAGCACTCTACTGCCTTCCTGAGAGCATCTGAAGTCAGCTTCCACCCGCCACCCCACCCATTCCTCCCATCTTAAGCTACCCATTAGAAAATAAAGCCAGATATAATTAACAAACAAACAAACATATTTTCCTGCTGTTCTGACTTGTTATAAGAAGCGTTATTCCTACTTACAAACAGTTTCCTGTCAGCTTCCTGCTGTTTCTCTAATAAGACTTCTGCATTGGAGAAGAAAAAAGGTTAGCATGAAAATTAAACATTGACTTACCGTAGTAATTCTTCCTGCTCATCTGCATTAAGTAAAATCCAAACTATTCTGGAACCGCAGTTGATTGGAATTGAAATGTCCGAATGATTTTCCTTGTGTGAGAGAGAAGAAGCAATCTCCTTGGGGATGGTGGAAAGAAGGTACTGCCATATGAGAAATGGAGCCCCTCATTTCCTCACTGTTATTTGACTATGGGGCAAATGCTGACCTCTCTAACCAGAGAGGTTGAGTGGGAAACTTCTTTAGATTTAAAAAACATTTATTTATTTATTAATCCATTCATTCATCCATTCATCCATTCATTCACCCATTCATTCATTCATTCATGCATTCATCTATTTATTTATTTATTTGTTTGTTCATTCATTCATTTATTTATTTATTTATCTGTTTATTTGTTTATTTATTCATTCACTCACTCCATTCATTCATTCATTCATCCATGCATTTATTTATTTATTTAGTCATTCATTCATTCATTCATTCATTCATTTATTTATTTATTTGTTTATTTATTTATTTATTCAGTTACACGCAGACACAATTTTTGACAATTGTTTTCTGATATGTTAGGGTTCAAATTTTCTCCCTTCCTTTTTTCTCTACTATCTTCCTGTAGTGATAAATAGTCTGATATGGGTTATATAGGCACTTTCATGCCATATATATAGTTATATATTGCTCATGTCGAGATGGAGGATGCATATCACACATACAAGAAAAATCTCATGAAGGGAATCAAGTGATACTTGGCATGACTTCTTTAGATGCCTGGGAACTGATTCCTTATCTCAGATGAGGTCTTTCTCTTGGCGTGGAAAGAATCTTGGCTTTGATTTTAGAGGTCCTGATATCAAAGCCTGTCGCTGACATTTATTCCTTGGGTGACTTTGGGTAAGTCAATTAACACTAGAGCTCAGTTTCTAAATCTGTAGAAAAAAGGATTTGACCAGATGATCTCTATCCCTCTAATTCTACATAGATGATCCTTAAACACAGGCATTCTTAATCTTTTTGGTGCATTATGAATCCCTTTGGCAACCTGATGAAGGCTTTGGACTCTCTATCAGGATAATATTTTTCAGTAACTGAAGAAAATGCTAAATTTAAATTCAATGAAAATAAAGATGTATTCCCTCCCAACCAAGTTCACAAGCTCCTTGAATTCTTTTCACAGATTCCATGTGGGTCTATGGATCGCAGACAAAGAATATTTGTTTTAATATATCACTTAGTATGAATGAATGACCATTATTTAGTATATCTTTCCTTTGGTAAGGTAGCATGATACAATAGAAATCAATTTTCAAGTCCACATCTTTTTTTTTTTTTTAAACACTTACCTTCTATCTTGAAATCAATACTGTGTATTGGCTACAAGGCATAAGAGTGGTAAGGGCTACACAATAGGTGTCAAGTGACTTGCCCAGGGTCACACAGCTGGGAAGTGTCTGAGACCAGATTTGAACCTAGGACCTCCTGTCTCTAGGCCTGGCTCTCAATCCATTGAGCTACCCAGCTGCCCCCTCAAATCTACATCTTGCTAGCTGTATGACCATGAGTTAGTTATTTAACCTGAGTAGTGGTTTCCTCATCTGTAAAATGGGGTTTGGGGTACTAAGGTGGTACAGTAAATAAAGCTTTGGGTCTGGAATCAGGAAGACATGAATTCAGATCTAGTTTTAGACACTTAGTAGCTGTGTGATTCTGAACAAATCCCTTAATCCTGTTTGCCTCAGTTTCCTCTTCTACAAAATGAGCTGGAGAAGAAAATGCCAAACCACTCTAGTATCTTTGCCAAGAAAATCCCAAAACAGGGTCATAAAGAGTCAAACACAACTGAAACTACTGAACAGCAACCAACAACAAAATAAATGGGGATTCTAATATCTATTATTATATATAATATTATCAGAGTCATTATATATTATTTTATAATACATATTATATGTTATCTATCACACCAGGCTGTGGTGAGAAAAGTGAGTTATCAATTTTAGAACATGCTTGGTTGGGTATCATTACCAAGTAGGTATTAAATGTACATGTGATGCTTTCCCCTAGATTAGTTATCAAGATGTTATGGAAGAAGCTGACCCCCATTGCTAGAAGCTGAGTATGGCAGAACTGCATGACTGCAGAGATGATAATCAGGGCTTCTCCAAAAAGAAAAGAAGATTGGTTTTCATACAAATAATACTTGACTACAAATATCTATAAGACACTGTGGCACAATCAGAATGAAGGAGATTGTATTTTCTTCTCTGGGACTTTGAAATGATAGTTTGATGACTATTTCTCTGAGATTATTTAGGTTAGGCTGGCAGAACATGCTTGGGAAGGGTGCCCAGAAGCTTTGAGAAGCTTTGTTATCCAGGGGTAACAAACACTTTGTAGTGGATAGCTAGATGACTTTGAAGCCAGGAAGCCAGGATTCAGGACCCATCTCTGACATGGACTGGCTGTGTATGTAATGCTGGGAAAATGATTTCACTGCTTGGTGTCCTAGGCAACTCTTTTACTCTAAATAGCAGAACAGTTGTTTATCTGCATTGGTAGAGAGAGTTTTCTCATCAGGGAGTTCCCTATACCCAATGAAATCACAGGTCTGGGAAAACAAAACAAACACACCACTTGCCATCTCAGGTCTTCATGTTTTCTTATAGTAAGCAAAATGTCTGAAGGTATAAAAAAGGCTGGGTTATTTGCAGACCATTAGACAAATGAAGGAATACAATCTTGCTTTATCTGTCAAAGATTTTTAAAAATTGTTAATTCAACTTAACATTTATCAGTTACCAAACTGTATAGAGCATTATGCTTTTTTAAAAAAAATTTTTTTTTTATTTTAAACCCTTAACTTCTGTGTATTGACTTATAGGTGGAAGAGTAGTAAGGGTAGGCAATGGGGGTCAAGGGACTTGCCCAGGGTCACACAGCTGGGAAGTGTCTGAGGCCGGATTTGAACCTAGGACCTCCTGTCTCTAGGCATGGGTCTCAATCCACTGAGCTACCCAGCTGCCCCCTATGGTTTTTACTTAGGGGAGATACAAAGTTGATAAAACTTTCTGTTGCAGAAAGTACTTTGCCTTCATATAGTTTATAGTTTTGTTAGTATTTAGAATCTCAGCAGATGGGCTAAACCAGGTTGAGAATAATAGACAGGACTCAAACCCATAAGGAATTAGAGAAATATCAGCCCCAAGCATGTGAAGACTTCCCCAAGTGGAATGGACAGATGAGAATAATTTGTTCCAGTGGCCATGAAGGTGGCAGAAGTAGGCACTGTGGGGTGCTCAGAGCTTGGTTAGACATGGAAGAACCAAGGTCATCTGCTGCATCTTGGCACATTGCCAGTCAACCTGACTTAAATCTTGTTACTGGACTTGAATGACTCTGGAAGAGAGAGTGAGGTTGATGACATTATGCAACTTCTGCCTCACTTAAATTCAATTCATGCACAAGTCTAGACATCACTCTGTCATGCCACTGGTCCTTTTTAAAAATAAAGGATGAACAATAATAGTCTGGCAAACATTCTGCCCTGGAGGAGGAAGAGAAGGAAAAGAAAAAAAAATATATGACCCCCAAAGATGGGCAAACACTGAGTCAAATTGTGAATGATAATGAGACACCCCAAAGTGCTGCCCTTTTACATGTCTCAAATCCCTAAGACCCCTTTTCTTTTTCCACTTATCCAATTTTGCATTTTAAATTGTTGTTTTCTTTTTGTATTATTTTTATTTCTTTTTTTCCCATTTTTTTCTTCCACCTCTCTTATTTGATTTTTGAATTCCCTTTTGAGCTCTTCCAATGCCCGAGACCAATTTCCATTTTTCTTTGAGGTTTTTCATATGATTGCTTTGTTCTCACTATCCCCTATTGATACTCTGCCTTGCTTTTTATCTCTGTAGAGATTTTCTATTCTTAGGTGTTTCCTTTGCTGTTTTTTCACTTTTCCAGCCTTTTTTTGCTTGTGGACTGGGAGCCCTGAAAACTGCTGATTCTGTCCCCTCTGCTGATGACTTGGAGTATTTAGTACTATGAACTATTTTGCCCTGGGATTAGGGGGTTTGCAACAGGTTTGAAAAGGCCAAGCACTGTGGACTTTGGGGTCTCACTGTGGGCTGGTGCCAGGGCTTGGGACTTGAAGGGATGAGTGTGGGATACTCTGCTGTTGGCTTAGGCAGGGTCCCTGGATCCCAAAGTTGGTCTATGCCATTGCTTGGAACCTGGCGCAGTAGGTGGTGGGGTGGTCAAGCTGCTCTTTATGTAGTTTTACTTCTAGTTCTCCCATATCCCATGTAAATTGACTCTCTCTGCCTACCTTTCAAGTTGTTTTCCACAGGAGAGCCCCCTCACTCCTTCTTCTTTTTGGTCCTGTAACTTCAGTTGTTTTGAGGTGCTATTTTAAGGTTGGTTTGGGAGAATTATCAGAGTGGTTCCAGCTTTGGTGGCTACTAAGCTGCCATCTTGGCTCTGCCCCCCTTAAGCCCTTCAAGGGATGAAAAATCAGGAGTTGGTTTATAGGCTTATTGATTTAGAGTTGGAAGAGATGTTAGCAATCACCAAGCCTAAACCCTTTAAAGGGAAACAGACCCAGTGAGATTTAGCTCCTAAAAATAAAAAAAGTGGTTCTAGGCTATCAATAGAACAGTTTCATCATTGTCTATTTCCCTAATTTTGCTGCATGCTATGGTCAGACTTTGGAGCAACACATGCATAGCCATAGGCAGTGAATGGATTCAGCACAGTGATGACATAAGGGGAGGAGACCTAGGACCCAAAACAGTACAAAACTGTACCTTTATACCACCATTGGTCTCTTTTTCTGCTCTCTCTGGGCTGAATCTTACCATAAGGTCTTTCATTAATGAATATAGGCTGCTTTGATCAAAGATACACCAACCTCTTTTGAACTTACTTGGCTCTAGATAGGGGGAAGTACTCTCATGGTTAGTTGCCACTCCATTCCAGTGATTCCCTAAGCCCAGACCAGCCCAAGGGATTTACTGTGCACAATGTAGAGTGCCACCTGGACTTACCTCTGTGCTCTCAGAGTGTTCTATCCTTTTTACTAAATGATAATATCTTGCATCCAAGATCTGACCTCCTAGAACTGGGGGGCAGGGAAAGGGAACCACGTAGCCCAGGCAAAGAAATCAATGACAGTCTGCAAAGGTCTCTCCTTGTGTCAAATGCTGGGAAGTAGCTGGCTCACCATTTCAGTTGGGCTGAAGATCTGTACAGGAAAAAGATTGTGTGGCTTGTCTCAGTGTTTCCCTGCCCAGGACTCACTGAAACTACTTTCTGTGGATTTTCTTTCCTGTCCTGGTTTGTGGAAACAAAGGACTGGTTTGTGTTAATAGTAAGTCGAATTATTTTCTTTGTCCTCTTTCTATTTCCAGGGTTTCACTGAAGATAAACCTGCCAGCTCCTTTACCATCTTCACATCTTAGAAGATAAAGATTTGAATTTATTTATTTATTTTTGCAATCTATCCATCCATTCATTCATTTTAAACTTTTATTTTTTTCTTTTTTTAAACATTTATTAATATTTATTTTCTAGAAAAGTTAACATGGTTACATAATTCATGCTCTTACTTTCCCCTTCACCTCCCCGAGCTCCCCCCCGCCCCCCATGGCTGATGTGTATTTTCACTGGTTTTAACATGTGTCATTGATCAAGTCCTATTTCCATATTATTGATAGTTGCATTGGTTTGGTCATTTCGAGTCTACATCCCCAATCATGTCCACATTAACTCATGTATTCAAGCAGTTGCTTTTCTTCTGTGTTTCCATTCCTGCAGTTCTTCCTCTGAATGTGGGTAGCGTTCTTTTCCATAAATCCCTCAGAATTGTCCTGGGACATTGCATTGCTGCTAGTACAGAAGTCCATCATTTTAACTTTTAAAAAAATTATCAAGCATTTATTTCATCTTCCTTCTGTGTCTCTTCTAATTGAAACAAAAAGGAAAAGAAAAAGAAAAAAACAAATCCTTGTAAACAATTTTGTGTAGTTAAGAAAACAAATTCCCACAGTATCCATGTCCAAAAATGTTTGTGAAAGCTAGAAGTATTTTTAGAATTTTTTTTTACTGCTAGGGTCCCACCAACCCCTTGCCTTTTCAAGGTGTTTTGGCCCAGCCTGCTATAGATAAGAGAATGATGTCTAAATTGCTTTGAGAATGACTCTGGGTTTTAGCAACTTGCAGCTTCTTTCCCTAGTTGACCTTGAAAGTGGTCTCTCACTGGGAGAAGGATCGGGCATCCCATATCTGAACATGATCTTGGGTCTGTCACTGACCTTTCATCTTGTGTCCAAGTAGAGGTAATGCTGACAGATGGCCAGAGAAGCTAGTCTGGAAATATGAACAAGGATAAGACCAATAAAGGCACATCTGAGGGAGCTTAACTACTGATCTAGTACCAACTCTTCTCTGTCTTCCCAAGGGCTCCCCTTTCTATACTGCTCCTAGAGATGAGCCAAATTGCCAGGTCATATGATGACTCTCAAGAGGGCATGATGTTGTTCTTAGTAGTCTCATTCCTGAGAAAGTTGCCTTTGTCAATTGTTCCCAGTAGCCTGGCTCAGGGATTTCTTGACTATCCTTTTGAATTTTCCATTCCTATTGGCTCTGACTTCCCTTTCTCTTCTCGTGTTCTAGTCTGGACATTAAGCTGGACAAACATATCCATCAAGCATGCCAACGTAATCTGAGAGGGGTGCCTTATCAAGTAACCTTGAAGGTCCTTTCTTAACCATCTTCCTCTCCTGACTCTCAGTCCCTCCTTCCTTGATCTGGCTGGTAAAACTTATGTATTTGAACAATGGTCTCACTTCCTGCCTGATATCTATCAAGGAAACTGCTAGATCTATGTCCCAGTGACACCGGGAACTGTGCCTGATAAGCTTTCAACATAGGGCTCCCCTCCTCCATTTAGAGCATTGCTTAGTCAAATAGGGCCCCACCTAATGCCTCAATAATAAAGGCCTAATTGATAGCAAAGGAGGAACCTTGGTTAGCTAATGTTGTCTTGCAAAGTCTAAAGTTCTCTCCTCAGTTACGAGAAAATGGACTGGGATGCAGTGACAGGATGCTTCATAATAGCCCTTAGAGAAGGCATGGGGGAGGGAGGACAGGGCAGAGCTGGGTATCAGTGTCACCCATCCAGAGTATTCCTGTTCTTCCTGCAGTGGAAAAGATGCTAAATTTAGAGCTACAGAATGGGAGTTTGAATCTCTGCTCTGCTTAGTGACCTTGTGTACAAGCCTGTGGCATAATAGGCTTGGCTCACTGAGAAAAGGGAAGAGCAGATCCTGACCCTGATCATACTGGCATGTCAGGGCAGGGCTGAAAATCTAGAAAAGCTTTATTAAAGAAACTAGAGATGTTTAGTTGGAAAAAGAGAAACTTGGAGGGGTAAATAGGATAGTTCTTTTTAAATAATGGAAAAATCATTATAACCCATGAATGAGGGCATGGTTTTCCAAGCTTTGCACTCATATGGGCAAGATTCTGTCTTGGGGGACAATCCACGATATTAATACCTTTGAGTCATTATTGCTACTTCTCCCACGCATATAGAACTTTCTTTTTGAAATTTTTGAATATAGCTTATGTATAGCTTGCATTTAGGTTTCTACAGACGAGGTAACAGGGTTACTAGCTCCCACAGGAACATTTATAATAGCAAACAAATATTGGATCCAAAATTGCTTTGATTTCATACCACAGAAAATTCAAAAGACACAAAGGCCTCATTGGAAATCTCGGAGAAATACAAAAAAACACATAAAGAACTCACAATAGCCCATAAGTAATTGGTACAATTTCCTTCCCTTTCTGGTGGCTTTTACTTTTTCTCAGCAAAAATACTCCAAACTCAGAATCACTTTTTTTTTGGTATTTTTTTTCACAAGTATTTGGGACCATCTACTATGTGCCTAAGCACTGTACAAGGTACTGTGGGGGACAAGGGGGAAATATATATATACATATAATGAGAGCCCTAAAGAGGCTCTCAAAGTTGTGCCATTGATTGATAGAGCTGCAAGAGACTTTATGATGATTGTGCCCATAGTCCTAGCTCTTCATTTTAGAGAGGAAGAGAATATATTCATACTCCAGATTCAGAGTCACTGACTGGTTTGGACTCTGCCTGGAAGGGAAATACAAGGATTTTTGGATAGATACCTTCTTTCCCATTAAACTTGCCCTGATGAAATAAATCCACAGGAGGCCTTCTTCAACCCATCTTAACTCCAATGCTTTTCCTCAGTTAATTATTTCTGATTTGTCCTGTATATAGATTGCTTTGTATATATTTGTTTTCCCATTATCCTTGAACTTGAACCTCCTTGAGGATGGGGACTATCTTTTGCCACTTAGCACAGTGCCTGGTGCATGGTAGGCACTTAATAAATGTTTGCTGATTGATTGAAGACCAAAGCCAAGACCTTTTGTTCCACCATATTGTGGCATTAGTGTCTTACTGCCTTTCAGTTGTAGAGCTTGAGGGACCACAAAATAGTCCTCTTTTCTCTCCTAGAAGCCTGATGTTCAAGAACATCCCTTGCTTTGGATAGAATGCTAGAATAACTGAATGCTTATATTTGGGGTTACTTTAGAGGCAGTACTCAAAACTGGTATTGTCCTCTATTCAGAAGGCACTGATTGAGGAATGATATTGTCCAGTCACCCCATTCTCAGGTGATGAGTGAGCACATGTAGCGCCTATGTGAATCTTCAGGTAGACAATTAGAGGTTCCAAATAGGTTAACCTTTTGAACTTCTCAAATTCCTCAGTAAATTTTCCTGATCCACTCACTTATCCCTTTTTTATTGTAAAGCAGAAAAAATAATAGGTTTACTTTGCTTAGACTCAGAGAGCAGAAAAGGAAAAATGGGTCAAAATTACAAAAAGGCCGATTTCAACATGACATTCTGAAAACCTCCCTCTCTTACTTTCCCGTGAAATGTGGTATCTTCTCAATGGAATATGAACTCTTTGAAGTCAAAGGATATTTTTCTTTTTCTCTTTCTGTGCTCACTCCTTAGTAGAGTGCCTTGCACATTGTCGATGATTAATAAGCACTTGATGGATGACTAAATGCTTTGGTGTGTAGAATGTTTTGTTTGCCCTCATTATTCAAATGAAAATTAGATGACTACTTGCCAGGGATTTTGTAGAGAAGATTCCTATTTCAGATATAATTTGGATTAGTTGACCTTTAAGTTCCCTTTCAACTTTGAAAATCTGTGGTTCTATTACACCCTCAGAGGACTTGGAAGTTGACCAGGCTGACTTATAACCTACTTGTGAGAAGTCAAAGTGGTATCTACCACCCACTCAGATCCCAAAAGGAAGCTTGTGTGTTGGTTACTAGATTTGATCCAGCTATTCTATGACAACTTCCCTACTGGCAGGCTTTCTGGGAACTTGGCAGAATGGATTTTAACTCTTTCTCATTACTCATGTTCTTTGGGCTTCTGGCTGAGGCTACCCTTCTCATTCTGTATACACTGTAAATTCTTTACTAGGACTGATTCACATGAACCTCAAATTACATCCTCTGTTTGCCCAACAGAGTCTACTGTGACATTTTTCAGGACACCTTAGGTCACTGGAGGATGGGGGTCACCTCTAGTTCCTAGTAACAGGGTAAGGGTATATGTCAGATGGGAGATACATTTGCATAATTCTCAATTATTAGAGGTCTTCCACTTAGCCAGAGCCTCAAATTCTAGGAGGAATATTCTAGAAGGAAGAATGGTATCTAATAGCATCCTCGTGGTTGTTTAAATATGGTTGAGATAGGAAGAGAAGGACAGATTCTTCTGCTCCTGCCACCATCACAGTGCAAGGCAGAAAGGATAGGAAACACTTGCAGATAAATCATTAAAGGACCAGGGATTTGGAAAGACAGGTTGAGCTAGACCAGTGGTTCCCAAACTTTTTTGGCCTACCGCCCCCTTTCCAGAAAAAATATTACTTAGTGCCCCCTGGAAATTATGAAACTATTTATTGAACTCAGAATAGAATGTAATACAAAAAAAGTGTGACATCACCACCTCCCTGGATCATTGCAGCACCCACCAGGGGGCGGTGGCGCCCACTTTGGGAATCACTGAGCTAGACAAACAACCAGATGCATTCCCTACCATTTGCACAATGATTTAGTATATATTTTCAGAACTGAATCTCAACTGGTTTTCCCACTCTTTTGTGTTGTTATACTCTCAGCTCTTCACAGATACTTCAGTGTTAACCAAAGCTGATTTTTCAATTTATACTTATTTTCCTCCCAACTTGAACCCTACTCAGGTATAAATTTTCTCTTTCTTTCTGCATTGGTCTGGGAGGAAGAAGAGGGAGGGGAAGTGATTAACTCTACAACCAATTCAGGTTAGGCATGCATTAGGTAGTATCTGATGCTTTGACTGAATCACTTAATCTTAGTGGGCCTCAGTTCCCTCAACTGTAACATGAAGTCTATACTAAATGATTTCTAAGGTCTTTCCTTGCTTAAATTCCATGACTGTGTTACTGCATGAGAAATAAGTCTGGAATTTAGAAAAGAGTGGCTCTCAATTTTTTCTATTGACTTACAGACTCGTTATTCAAATTTAGCTCAGATAATACATTAATACAGTCACATATTTATTAGTAAGTTCTCAGGAAATGAAGCTTCTAGGCAAACTATGCCTAGTTTTAGAGGGATTTAGGGGAGTTTTCATTGCCTTAGCCCTGTGTAGGTGGCAGCAATTGCTAAAAAAAAAAAAAAAGAAGAAAAAGAAGAGACAGTGGTGCTGTCTCCATTATGGACCTCTTCATGATGGATAGACCTGGAACAAGCTGTACTGCCTGGGCTGACCAACTGAGAGGGAGGGAAATGTTTCCTAGGCAAGAGCAGCCTCCCAGACGCTGGGTAGAGAACTGTCTAGACAAATGGGGAAGTAGCCCACCTTGCTTGGGGCAGAGAGGGACTGCCAAGGTGTTGTTAGGATGGAATCCACATTTTGGAACTTATCCCTGGGTTAAAAGGAAAGGACATTCCAAGAAGCAATCTGCTCCAAGCAGGAATAAGTGGGAAACAATGTGAGGCATCCCACTTTGTCTGCTCTGCTCCCCAACATCTCCACTCTGTGTCCTTGTCAGGAAGGAAAGGTTTCTGGTAAATGTATTCATCGGTCAGCTGCCTTTTATAGGAAGAGAACCATTCCACAGAATATTAGAGCTTGAGAAGATCTTGGAGGTCTCCAAGTCCAACCTCCTTTACTTCATAGATGAAACAAAAGAAGCCCATGGAAGTTGAATTTGCCCCACGTCACTGAAGTGGGAAATAAGAGTTAGGACTTGGACCCAGATCCTTGTGGCCTCCAGCACATTGCTTTTTGTACATACACCATGATGTTTTCTCCTGTAATAATGACACTTATGACAACAAAATATACATTTTTGAATTGTATCCTTTACCCAAAAAAGAGGTTTTATGAGGAAGAAAATTAGATTAGCAAGAGTAACTATAAGCGTCTGCTTTCTCCAATGCTGCTTTGTTGCTTTTTCCACAGATAGCATTGGTCAGTGGTGCCTCACATGATGAAGAAAATCACTATTTGTACTGCTGGCTTTTGATATGATGAGTACTTTTATTGTTTGCAGGGAGGGCTGGGAGAACTCATGATTTTTAGTGTTTAGATGGGGGCGGGGTGCAGCTGGGTGGCTCAGTGAATTGAAAACTAAGCCTAGAGAGGGGAGGTCCTAGGTTCAAATCTGGCCTCAGACACTTCTTAGCTGTGTGACCCTGGGCAAGTCACTTAACTCCCATTGCCTAGCCCATAACACTCTTTTGCCTTGGAACCAATACTTAGTATTTATTCCAAGGTGGAAAGTAGGGGTTTAAAAAAAAAGGAGTTTGGATGAAGCTTGCTAGTAATAAGAGCTCTCTCTCCTCCTTCTCTCTCTCTCTCTCTCTCTCTCTCTCTCTCTCTCTTCATGTGTGTGTGTGTGTGTGTGTTATGAGTGATGACTACATATAACTGATGGTGTGTCCTTGGTCATGTAGATCACTGAGCCTCATCTTCTTGAGTACTCAGTGGAATGTGCCCAAAGACCTGTCATAGAGGGTAATTTTGAGAAGGTAGTGATTAAGGTAGGGTGGGGACAAGGAGGGAGAGAAACATTTTCAAAACCTAAAATCTTAATTAAATCTAACATTCTTGGAGGCAGGGTGGCAGAATGGATAGGAATTGTAGGCAAAGAAATTGGGGTTTGAATCCCAGGTCTGTTTTTTTTTTAATTATTATTATTATTTACACAACTTAGGTGGTTTGTTAAATTTCCCTGGGCCTCAGTTTCTTTCTCTGTGGAATTAGGGACTTGAACTAGATTATTCTAAATGCCCATTCCAGTTTGTAAATTCTATCTCTGAGTCTCAGTTTGTCTACAGGAGAGCGGATTTGGCTAAGTTTCTCTAAGGTCCCTTCTGGCTGTAAATCCCATGTCTCTGCCTCAGTTTGCTCTTCTTCAGAAGACAGAGTTTGGACTAGGTCCCTTCATGGTCCCTCCTGGCTGTAAATTCAGAAGGAGAGACAGTTTTAAGTTAGTTTAAAGGAGATGGGAGCACAGTAGAGAGAGAGACGTTAATAAAGTAATAAGAATTATTAGTGTGACTGCTTTCTTCTCAGTGGACTGATTTGTAGCTCCCCCTGCTTGTAAAAACCAAAACCAAAATCACAAGATCTCCTCATTCCGATTATTTTTGGCCAACATTTCATATCTCTGACTCCATTCCCCCCTCCCTCCACCTCCACCTCCCAACCCCATTCTAAAACTCAAAAAAACAAAGTCATTTTGATTGGTTTGCCCTCTGAGTCCTCAGGACAAGCAGTGACCTAATTTTCTCCTTGATTCACCTTGCTGTGTACTCAGACCTTCTAAACAATAGCTGATCTATCTCAGAGCCCCAAATGTATCCCCATACCTAAGCACAATCTCCTTGAGCTACTCTCATTTCAGAGAGCCCAGCAGGAAGGACAATCTCACTTTCTCCTGGCATGAAGCAAGTGACTGAGGTTATCTCAGTGCTAGCTGTTGAGTTGAATTTCCCTTTCCAGCTCCCCTCTCTTGCTCTCTCCTCCCTGCTCCCCTTCTTCTCCCACTTCCCACTTCTCTTAGAACTCTGGTGCCCTGGATCTCTATTCTTGTTGACAACTGAATTGTGGAAGATGAGGACACTGGCTCCAACACTGAGGTTAGGAGGCCACAAGCTCCAAACCTAGACTAAGTGGAAAGGACCAGTCAGTGGGGACAGCCATCTCAGCTGGGCTCTGAATCTGGCATTAAGGCAGAGGTCCTCTGGCTGGGTAAAGAGAATAATTTCTATTTAGAGGTAACACAGAAGAGTGATAAGTACATTTCTTTCTTTTTTTTTTTTTCATTTTTTATTGTGTTGCAAAACATAATTCCATATTGGTCTTTGTTGTAAGAGCGAATTCATACATAATCAAAACTCCAAATAAAACCATAAATACACTGATGCGAAAGAGGAGTCCAACAGTTCCTTCTCTGGAGGTGGAGAGCCTTCCCTGTCATAAGTCTTTTAGGATTATGCCAGATCAGTGCATTGATGAGAGTAGCCAAGTTTTCACAGACAATCATCGTCCAATATTGCTGTTACTGTGTATGATGTTTTCCCAGTTCTGTTTATTTCACTCTGCATCAGTTCCTGCAGATCTTTCCTGCTTTTTCTGAAATCATCCTGCTCATCATTTCCTCTAGCACAATAGCATTTCATTACCACCATATACCACAACTTATTTAGCCGTTCCCCAATTGGTGGCCATCCCTTCAATGTCCAATTCTTTGCCATCACAAAAAGAGCTGCTATAAATATTTTTGTACAAATAGGTTCTTCTCCCCTTTTTATTATCTCTTTGGGACACAGACCCAGTAGAAGCATTACTGGATCAAAGTGTATGCAGTTTTATAGCCCTTTGGGTATAGTTCCAAATTGCCCTCCAGAATGCGTGGATCAGTTTATAACTCTACCAACAATGCATTAATGATGACAGCTTTTCTAAAGCCTGGTAGTGCACATCTTTTTAATGAGGATGACCCAGTAGTCCTGAGTTGTCTGAGATTAAAACATTAGTTGATAGAGCTTCTTTCTCAAAGCCACAGAGACATTAGGTACTCATAGTAATGTTGTGTTCAGCCATTTTTTTAGTTGTGGCTAACTCTTCATAACCCCATTTGGGGTTTTCTTGGCAAAGATATTGGAGTGCTTTGCCATTTCCTTCTTCAGCTCATTTTATGGCACAGAGGCAAACAGGATTAAGAGGCTTGTCTAGGGTCACACAGTAAGAATGGGGTGGAATTTGAACTCAGGGAGATGAATCTTTCTGGCTCTAGGTTGGGCACTCTACCCACTACGCCACCTAGCAGCCCAGAGCAATAGCACAAAGAAACTCCTGTAGAAAATAAGCAATTTTTTGAGAGGAGGGTCTAATTCATTTTTGGTTTTTTGTGTCCTCAGCACCTAATACATTGTCTTGTCTGAGATAGAGGTTTCATAAACACTTGTAAAATTAAATTGAAACTGAAGTCCCTAACAAAGTAGCTCATTGAGTTGCAACCATTTTATTCTTCGTGCTCATGTAAGAGATGGAAAGCTTCAGTGCTCCAACCGCTGCAATTTCTAAACTGACAGCTATTTATTGAATAATGGTGGTGCTTTAAAAAAAATCCTCCCCTTTCACGGTTAGATATGCAAAACTCTCACTTATTTATGAGCCTATGAAAGCAAGAGAGATAGGCTACACTGTCTTGAACCAGACTGAATGTGGCCAGAGAGGGGCTGGGAGGGATTCCTTGCCTAGGTAATCTCTGGGTCCTTTACAGTCTAAGCATTTGGCTTTTTTTTTGGAGCAAAGACAGGCAATTGCGTTAAATCATGCAAAACTGAATGGCAGTTTGGCTGTGCATGTGAATACCAGAGAGACTACACTGAAAGCAGTAAGCTCTTTATTTGTGAATAGTGATACTGGAACTGAAAGCTATAGAGATAAAGCCTGGGGATTAACTACTATCCTATTGCCATCCTCATAGCCCCTTTTACTACTTACTAGGGAAAATGCACATTTCATTTACTTTTTTCAGTTAACTGGAATTTGCCAATTAGTCTGAACCCATCAGTAGAACAGCCAGATTGGAGTTTTTTAATCCCACTGTGTCTCCTTGGTGCAATGAGAGTGTTTACAAGCCTTCTTAGGATTTTCTTTAGAGACCTTGAATATCTTTTGACTCTCTTCCAATCTGACCAATAGGTCCAAATGCTTTCTGACTTTTATTTATTCAAGTGACTGAAGAGTTTCAAGATAACCTTCTCCTCTGCCCTGGAACACTAGCCTGGGAATGAAGAGATCTGGCTTCCTGGAATATTAACTAGCTATGTGATCTGGGGCAAGTCACTTGACTTTGCAGTGTCTGAATTTCCTCATCTATAAAAATAAGTGGGCTGGAGAAGATGATCTCTACCGTCTTTTGCAACTCCCAAGTTTGATTAGTCTGTGAGGTTACTTGGGAGAATGTGTAAGATGAAAATAAAACATGAATTATAGAGGTGGAATGGACACCGGAGACCATAATTCCATAGTGGGCATGAAGGTGTGCCCAAGTTTGCATGTATATTATTAAATCAAGACCCTACTGTTCTCTGCTAATAGCATACTGCAATAAAACAGGTTCAAATCTTACCATTAGCTTCATAAACTAGACATACATTCCCTTTTCTCCCCATCGAATGTAAGATTTAGAGGGACTTGAAAGCTCATCTTGTCAGCTTAGAACAGAATGCCCCACACAATTTGGTCAAGAACCCTTTGAAAACTGGCCTGTTATGACAAAACCCATAAGATGGCCAGCCTAAGGCTGTAGAGATGAGGCATATCTCAAGGATAAAGGAAGAATCGAGGAAATTTTGAAACAAAATTCTACATTACAACTGGATAAATTATTTTGCGTAATGGCTATTTTGGGCACAGGATTTCATATTTAATGTTAAAGAGGGGAAAATGTCAATGGTGGAATTGTTTTCTAATGGAGACTTCATTTATATCATGTGGATCCCTGGGGTTAAATGAAACACAGTTTGGGAAATGAGGATCTTGTCCAGCCCTCCTCTCATTTTTGACAGATGGAGAAGCAGAGGCACATAGGAGGTAAATGACTTTCCCAAGGTCACAAAGTTAGTAGTGTAGAGCTGGTCAATTCATATTACTTAACTAAGTTTTTGCTAAATGTTTTTTTGGCTGACATTGAAGAAGTGAAAACTTAGGAACATGTGGCTGCCATAAATCAAGTAGAAGTAGACTTCACTAAAAGCTGAGAGGTAGATGAAGAAATTCAATGAAACAATAGTAACAAAAATAGCAATTGGCTAATGGATATTGTGATAATGATATTAAATCTAAAGATGGGCAGGGTAGATTTAATCTCATTATCACATGATGGGTATTGAACACAATTATTTTGAATTGTAAACTCATGCCAAAGGGGATTGCCCCCTAATTGGCCTTTTGTCAATGTGCCTAGCTCTCTCTCTTTCCATCTCTTCTACTTACCTCTTATCTCTAACTATTGTAGTTAGAATTTTAGGAGTACAAGATGGTTATGTCAAATGATCAATTGGGGAGACGAGTCTCCCAAATGATCACAGGGGGGATTGTAATAATAAGATTAAATCTACCCTGCTCATCTTTAGATTTAATCACAAAAGGTGAAAACATCTCCATTTAACTCTCAAGTTGAATGGTCTGTAACCCACGTGTATTAGAGTAACATATCAGAATTTACTGGCTGCTTCCTGGGCAGTCCTAAGAAAAGCATCTGTTGTGATTGGACACATAAACTAAGAGGAAGGCACAGGAAGTGATGCAAAAGAGGCCTCTTTAAAAAGAGACCTCAGTGAGCTGGGCCAATTCTTCTAGATTGTGAATGGGACCTGAAGGAGCTCTTCTGGTTCGTGACTGGACTTGAAGGAGATCTGGAGCTGGTGAGACTGTACCACATGGTGAGTGTAAAGACTGAATCTTCCTGAACTTCTCTTAAGGAACTTCCTTTTAATAGAGACTCTGTGACTGAAGCTTTTGCTTCGTTTGCCTTTAATGCCCTTTGGGCCTCTGGCTTCCCGGCCTTGGGATCAAGGCTGAATTTCTCTCTGCTGAGGGTTAATTAGATCTACCTGGATTGAACTAGGGGATCAGAGCAAATTACTTAGTGTGTTAGATTATTTAGCCTATCTTATCCTCTCTCTTATTTCCTTATTTCTACTTCTTCTTATTATTTGTAAATAAATTTCCATAAAAGTCATTTTAACTTGAAGTTAATCTTTAATTGGGGACTTGTTGCTCAATCCCCTGGTGACCAACCTTTTAATATTTACCCAATCAAAACCCCTTTTCACCCATTACGTTAGAGAGAGTGCTAAACTTGTACTTGGGAAGATGAGGTTTGAATCTTGTCTCTGAGATATATGAGCTGTGTAATGGGAATAAAATCACTTAACTTCTCAGCCTCAATTTCTGAATCTGTAAAATGGGTATAATCAACCTATGGTTATTAACTCATAGAGTTATTGTGAAGCTCAAATTAAATAATATGTATAATATACTTTATGTGCCTCCAAGAGTTATTAAAAGGGCAATTATTTTTGAAGTTATTTTGCCAAGAACAGCAGTATGTTGTGATCTACTATAACTTAGGCAGGTAAGCTGGCATAGTGGATAGTGTTGACCTAGAATCAGGAAGACCTGGGTTTAAATCCAACTTCAGGTACTTCTGAGCTTGTGTGATCCTGGGCAAGTCATTGAACCACTGCCTGCCTTGGTTTCCTCATCTATAAAGTGGGAATAATAATAGTGCCTACCTCCCAATGTTGCTGTGGAGGTCAAATGAGTTAATACTTATATAGTGCTTTGAGGGGGCAGCTGGGTAGCTCAGTGGATTGAGAGTCAGGCCAAGAGATGGGAGGTCCTAGGTTGAAATCCATCCTCAGACACTTCCCCAGCTGTGTGACCCTGGGCAAGTCACTTGACCCCCATTGCCTACCCTTACCACTCTTCTGCCTAGGAGCTAATACACAGAAGTTAAGGGTTTACAATTAAAAAAAAAAGTGCTTTGTAAACTTATGTAAAGTTTGTAAATGTTGTTTATAGTTTTTATTATTGTGATTACTTTAGTCTACTGATTTATTGATTTTAAACCCTGACTTTCTGTCTTAGAATTAGTCTCAGTGCTAAAGCAGAAGAGAAGTAAAGGTTAGGCAATTGGGGTTAAGTGACTTGCCCAGGGTCACACTACTAGAGCATGTTTGATGCCACATTTGAACTCTGGAGAACTGTTTCCAGGCCTGGACCTCTCTCCAGTGTCTATCTAACAGCCCCTTTGCTGATTATTTAAATATGATAGAGGCAAAGATGTCTTAGGTTTTCTTTGAATCTCTGTTTTTTCTGTCTCTGTATCTCTGTGCCTTGGTCTCTCTCTCTTTCTTCCTTTAGGCAGGAAAATTAAAAGAACATATTCTGCTCTTCCCAAAAGAACTCCTTAAGAACAAAATCCTAATACATAAACAAGAGGCCCTGCTGCTGAGACCATTTTTTCCCTCACCAAATCCATAACATTATGCTAATTCTAATCTGCAAAGCAGATTACATTAGCAAGGTGTAAAAAGAAGCAATCAGTGTTTATAAAGTATGTTTTCTCCTTAGCCTTGCCTGACACTGTACCCCAGAGGTTGCATATATTTATATAAACCTCCATGTCTAACATTAGAAATGGCAGGCAGAGACTCACTCTGCTGCCTGATTATCATCGATGTGCATTATGGAGCTATTATTAAGCCAAGGAATCACAGAATGGTTTACATAATTCCATACACTTGGTAAAATGACTTTGTAAATACATTCTTGAAGGAGTGGACTTAGCCAAAGGGCACCATGACAAAAATCTGTTTGCTTTGTACTTGCTTTATTGATAAATGATATAAATTTTTATTAATTTTGGAGAGCAGCTGTTTGCCCAACCGAACGTAGGTGGTCCTCTACAAAGACACCCAGTGGAGGATATTGGAGCTGGAAGAGAATGTAAAGATCATCTAGTAAAGGAGTTCTCAACTTGGATCCAATGATCTGTCTTTTAATATACTGTGAAAATTGTGTTTCAGCATAAAGGGCAGTCAAGTGGTGTAGTGGATAATGTGCTGGGCTTGGAGTCAGACTCATATTTCTAAGTTCGAATCTGGCAGATATTTACTAGCTATGTGATCCCAGGCAAGTCACTTAACTCCCCATTTGCCTCAGTTTCCTTATTTGTAAAATGAACTGGAAAAGGAAATGGCAAACCATGAGAGTACCTTTGCCAAGAAAACCTCAAATGGGTCATGAAGAGTCATACATGACTGAAAAACAACTGAAAAATTTCAAGGCAGCTAGTTTCCCTTTAAAAAATTTCTTTAAAACCCTTGCCTTTTGTCTTGGGATCAATATTTAGTGTAGAGAGGCAGAAGAGCTATGCAATTGGGGTTAAATGACTTTCCCAGGGTCACACATTATTTCTGAGGCCAGATTTGGACTCAGATCCTCCAGACTTCAGACCTGGAGCTGTTTCCACTAAGCCACTTAGCTATCTCTCCTTTTAAATTTAAAGTATTTAGTTTCATAGATTTAACACCATTTTCTGAGAAGGGATGCATAGTTTTCACTAGACAACCAAAGGAGTCCCTGGTACACACAAAATATCAGCTAGTTAATCAATGAATTAATCCACCTATAAACATTTATTATGTGCTCACTATGTTCCAGGCACTGTGCCAAGCACTGGGGATACAAAAAAAAAAAAAAAAGGGCAAAAAACAGCCCCTGCCTTCAAGGAGCTTACAATCATTTTTTTTCTTTTTTAAATCTTCACTTTCTGTTTTAGAATGAATGCTAAGTATCAGTTCAAAGGCAAAAGAGCCATAAGGACTATGAAAATGGAGTTAAGTGACTTGCCCAGGGTCACAAACCTACAAAGTATCTGAAGCCAGATTTGAACCTAGGACCTCCCATCTGCAGGCTTGGCTCTCCATCCACTGAGTCATCTAGCTGCCCCAGGAGCTTATAATCTAATGCGGGAAGAACCTCTGATGTATGGCAGTTTCATTTCACAGATGAGAAAACCGAAGCTTGCATAGTGGAAAAGACTAGCTCGCAACCATTACTGACAGATGTAGTCTGTATCTCTTGCTTTTTGGTCCAGTGCCTCAACCGTCACATCATTCTGCATTTTATAAGCAGGACCTATTCTTTTCATTTTTATTTCCTTCTCCCCTGTCTCCTCCTCCTCCCCAAGTGGTAGTTTCCACTCAAATTCCATTCAAATTCTCATATTATGATTCTGTAACTAAGGGCATGGGTTTGTTAGGTACCTGGTTGGAATTATGTATGTGGTCTGTAGCCATGGGACGGAGTTGTTGAGTTTTAAGCTGACTGGCTCACTTGGAGACTGAACCTATGATTTCAAATTTATGGTGCTTAATGAAGTAACTCAATATGGACTTGTTAATTGATTAGCATGGACCACCAGCCTCCTCAGTTGCCCAGCCTCGCTGGCAGCTCCTTAGTTTTTGCATGAAACATGAATATGAAAAACACTAACTCACTTAAGAAGTATTGGTGAAATAACTAGTGTGTGTAGTGTCCTAGGCTATCTCTTGAGGATGAAGATTTAAAGGCTAAATGAGATAGGGTTGTCCTTAAGGAGCTTATAACCCAGTAGCACTGACAAGGCACGCACACCCATAAATAAAATAAACAAGAATATGACAGTAGTTTAATAAGGAGGCTAATTTGCACAAGCCCACAAATGAAAGCTGGTTATGACTTTCTGGTCACATTATGCATCTTTCTAGTCTGTTGTAATTAGGTACATGTATGTGGAAGGCACTATAGTTTCTCCCTCCATGATGGTGGTAGTGTTGACAGAATTATTTGACCCTTTTCCTCTTTACATATTTCAGGAAGCAATCTTGGGGAACTTGAATAATTCTGCCCAAATATCCCAGGAGGAGCTGCACATGTAGACTGAGAGATAACTGAGGAGAAAGTGGGATGTTCCCTCAAACTTCTAGACCTGTGGAAAGTGTCGACATGGAAGGAGGCATACTTCCTGAATGGTAGGAAAAAGGAATGGAAATGGAGATATTACCTTGAGCTAATATGGAACTGAAGAGCGAGACCCACTTAGTAAGTGCGAGGAGATGTTATTATTTTAGCTTTTGGAAGAACTCTAACTTTCATAAAGCTTGAGCCTAAGATCTGAAGGGAAAGAGATTGTAGAAATAAAGTCCTGAAACCTATTTTTTTTTTTTGAGCTACAAAACCTTGGAAACAGAAAGCAAGTACCCTAAGAAAAGGAATGACCACTATATGCTAGGAGCTGAGAATAACATCAAAGTATGGGCTGTAGGTAGAAGGACACAAATGATGAAAAGGCTGTGGTAGGGAAAATATCATTATTCCAACAGGGTGACTGAGGGAGAAGTAACAATGCACAGATAAAGAGGTAATCCCGACTGGACCTTTAACCTGAGCTAAACTGTAAATGACTGTAGAGGTCTTTAGCAAGAGGGCTCCTTATAAGTGGATATTGTTTTCTTTTTGTGGCTCTAAATGAGAGCAGGGGGTGTTTGAGGAAGACTAGTATCTCTGGTGGGAGGACTTGCTCAGTCCTTTTCAGGGCTGCTCCTTTGGTATTCACTTTTGGGGTTCAGCTCTGGTCTTTGGCTCCAAGAAGTTGTAGCACTCTGGTAAACCATCTTGGCAGGCAGTCTAAACCAGGATGAAGGCAATTGGCAGGTCTCAAACTCATTGGTGAGTTAAGGGGATGTTGCCCACAGGCTTGTGAAGACTTTTCTCTGGTGGAAGAGGGAGGAGAACAATTTGTTCCAATGACCAGGAAGGTGATGGAAATAGGTGCTGTGGAACACTTAGGGCTCAGTTAGACACTGAAGAGGCCAATGTCATCCACTGCATCCCAAGCCTTCATCAGTCATCTCGACTTTTGTCTTACCACTGAACTTAAATGGAACTCTCTGGAAGAGAATTAGGCCGATGGCTTTGGGCAATTCTGCCTCAAATAAATCCAATTTATGCACAAGTCATAAGACATAACCAATGATATGTTTTTGATCCTTCCAAAGGATGAAGCATGATAATGATGAACCATTTTCTATTGGTTCTGATTAGAGTTCAAATTGTTTTCTTTACCTCTAAGCCCTGTTCATATTTTGAGTCTTGTAAATCTGTGTGCTTACCTAGAGACTATACTCCTGAGGAGGAAGAGTTATGTAAAGTACTGAAATTTTCAGTTTATCTCAGAGGAGGTAGTGCATGACAGAAGCAAGAAATCTATATTTTACTTGGACCTTTTGTGTGAGGAAGGAGTTTCTGAAACACATGTTACAAATATGACATATACTTATTTTTTGTCATTTTAATTGTGTCCATCCTGTCCCACTTGCTAAAATAGCAATATTATGCTCCCATTATGAAGCCACAAAGGAAATATGACAACCAACTATGATGAGGCAATAAATTGTGTTGATTATGGTAAAATGTGCTTAATGGATTTATAGGATTTCAGACCTGGAAGGTACTTGGAAATCTGTTCTAATATCTTCAAAGTATAGATAAGGAATCCAAGAATTTAAAATATTTTTTGAAATAATGTTTATGTCTTTAATCTGTTTCAAGGCAGCTAGGTGGTACAGTGGTTAGAATGTTGGGCCTAGAACTACAAAGAATTGAGTTAAAGTCTGTCCTTGGGCAATAATATGATCCCAGGGAAGTCACTCATACTCTGCCTCATTTTCTTCAGGTGTAAAATGGAGATTCTAGTAGTACTTACCTTTTAGGGTTGTTGTGAAGATCAAATAGGATATTTATAAAATGTTTTGTAAATGTTAAAGTGCTATAAAATTGCTAGCTATTACTATTGTTAGTAATAGCTTGAGATTCTGACTTGTCACTCCTGCCTCTAATCTACAGATTTACCAGAGAGAGGTGCCGTACATGTATGCCAGGGATTTGACCTAGCATTATCTTAGCCATCTTTGAGAATCCCCTGAGCAAGAAGTTTACAATGAGAGCAGTGTGATCCCTCCCAATTTACTGCAGCTTGGGGAGATTAAACCTGGGAGTCATCTAGCAGATTCTGTATAGGTACCACTTCTAATCTTTGGGACTACATTTAATTTTTTTTTTTTAAATCCTGAAAAGAAAAAGAAGGCAAGAGGTCAAGGCAGCTAAGTGAGACAGACTATGTCTGCAAAGCACTTGTAGATTTAGAGCTGAAAGGGATATGAGAGGTCATCTAGTCCAACCTCTTTACTTCTCAGATAAAGAAACCAAGTCCTAGAGAGAACCGAGTTCAAAATCACACAGGTAATAAATAGGCAACAGAGTCAGGATTTGAACCTAGCACCTCTAATACCAAATCCATTCCTATCCCATCAATAAAATGGATTGGTGCTGTTGCTTGAATTATATAGGCAATTCAGTCAAACAACAGATCCATTCAGTCAATAGATCAGTTTTTTTCCCCACTTAAAAGAATGTTGCTTTCTTGAACCAAAGGAACAGTTGTTTATTTTAAAATTGTTTAGAAATTTTTCTGTTAACAATGGTATATATAGGAGCATAGGGGCTAGCATTAGGGGTTCAGATAATTTTAGGTTGTGAAAACTATAAGCTTCTCCCAAATCTTTCCTCTCTTGCCCACTGACTGCTCTTTGAAATTCCATCTTGAATTTGATTCCTTTAGTTTAAGGCTTTTGATTCCTCTTAAAAATCAGTCATTCAGGAGCAGCTAGGTAGCACAGGCTTGGAGATGGGAGGACATGGGTTTAAATCTGACCTCGGATACTTCCTAGCTGTGTGACCCTGGGCAAGCCACTCAACCCCAATTGCCTAGTGCTCACTATGAATATTTAATATTAAAATAATAATATTTATTTATCTTTATATAATATTTATTCATCATTATGTGACTATATATCATATCATTACATAATTATATACTATATTTATTATTAAATGAAAATTTTAATATTAAACTTAATATTAAATATTAATTTTTGACATTAATTTAATATTAAAATAATAATTGAAATTAATATTCATTCTAAGACAGAAGGTAAGGTTTTAAAAAATTAGTCATCCATACCTCAGCATGAAGAAAGGATGTAAAGGAAAGTTGTAAAAGGGGTTTTGCTACCACAGAGAGCTGCTATAATTATTTTAGAACATATAGGTTCTTTTCCTTTTTCCTTGATCACCTTAGGAACTGAACTTAATAGTGGCATTGCTAGGTCAAA